>NC_067400.1:452477823-452777823 GCF_016432865.1 Antechinus flavipes | reverse complement strand
AAACAATTAAATCAATCCTGATTTGTAGCCGTTTCTGATTCCTGAAGTGTAAGTACCCATATTGAAAATTTAACCGTTTCTCTCCTCAGCTTCCATATTAGCACCTCCCCTACTACACACCACTTTACCACAGGGAAAAAGTTAATAAATAGGGAAGGATTGCCCAGTTGATAGCAACAACTTGTGAAACAGTCAGCACTGTGGCTTTTGCCACACAGTATGTTGTTCAGCATCTTGGGAAGTTGAGCAGACAAGCCAGAAGGTAGAAGTAGTGCAGAAATGAAAATTAGCAAAATGTAGATAGCAGTAAGATGATTCAGCAAGGGAGTCAAGGGTAAAAGAGGTCATCAACTTAAATGCCTTAACTGTACAGTATTGGCAAGGAAAGAAAGATCAGAACTACCAGAAGAGTGGGAAAGAATATAAATCATGTTTAGTCATTTTTCAGTAATATTTGACCCCATTTGGAGACCTCTTGGCAAAGATACTAGAGTGATTTATCATGTCTTTCTCCAGCTCTTTTTACAAAGAGAAAACTAAGGAAAACAAGGTTAAATGACTTTCCCAATTCACACAACTAGTGTCTAAGGCCCGATTTGAACTCAGAAAATAGAGTATTCCTAACTCCAGGCCACCTAGATACTGGAAATTAAAAAAAAATATATATTTAGGACTGCAACAAAAAGAAAGACAGAAAGACAAGAAGTTTTGGAAAATTTTGGAAAGACAAGGTATATTGGGCTTTAGAGTCAAAGAGGGGCAAATCAAGGGACAAGGGTGAAATCTAGGCTCCGACCATCCATATTGGTGGCTGGGGTAGAAGCAAATAGTAGACAATGTGGAGGGGGCTTATAAAGGCCAAAGTGTTTGAAAGAATATCATTGTATATAATGAAGTCTTTGGGTATGATGTCAGAAGTTGTATTGGAGAACACCGTGAATCATATACTTAATTCCTAAGAAAAGAAAATGACTTAGAACGGGTTACAAGACAACTACTAGGATCTGAATCAGATGATACAAATGGATAGAGTGAACTGCAATTGAAAAAAAAATGGTTGTTGAGTGCAAGTAGCTGAAGAAGAATCTGTAAATGGCAAAGCAGAGCAAGAAATATATCAACTCCCCCTGGACCATTGTGAGAAAACAGCCAGCATAGAAGAATTGCCAAGGATATGTGTCTTCTGAAGAGAGCCAAATTTCTGTGAGCATTAGAAGAAGAGATTGTGAAGAGAAAAAGGAAAGAAAGTTTGTTAATAATCAATCAGAAATGTATAACTGATAAGAGATATCATTAAGCTGCATAGAAACAAGATTAGGAAAGAGGGAGCAGGAGAAAGGTTTTGATTTTATGTTGTTCTTTGTATTTCCTTTGTTCTGACAGACAGTGACTGTAATGAGGGGATCAAGAGACATGAACTTGGTAGCTATAGGACTTAGGGAGTTGGTTGGGAACTCTACTGTTCAAAGTTTTCTGGTGATGGAGCATTCTTTGGCATGGGCAATCTATCCAAAAATACTGTGGAGCCGAGAGGGGGTCATTGTGGCAAGAAATCTAACATCAGAGCCCAGAATGAACTTGCATTTGTCACCAATGTGGTTGTGATATCCCATGATGGTAGGGGATGAGGAATATTCCAAACATACCCTATATGTGGAATATGCAATCAGCACTGTATCAAGCTTGCTGTCCATAATCCTGGTTCTTTAGGTATCAATTAGATGATTTGTATTTGATTTGAAAGTCATTCTTTCTTTTGGAATGGAGTCCAATACTAATGTCCATGCAAAGAGGTCTATTTTGTAGCATTCAATTAATTAGAAACACTCTTTTAGTAAGGACCAATGAAATATTTCAAGGACTTCCAAGAAAATACTTCACAGTGAAATGGACAGCAACAAATAGGATTAGCCCTTTTTGAAAACTGAAAAACAAACAAAAAAATAGAATTCAAGAGTTTATTTCTGATAGCCCGAACACTACTGAGTTAACTACTTTTAACATAGAACAATTAAACTAATTAAACCCAAATGCATCTGGAGAATATTATTAAGGGCTCAAGAAAGCTGTAATCTCCCAAGCTCGTATTTGAAAAGTGTAGTGTTAATTGCTAGAAAATTCTGGCATTCATCCAATTTTGTGCAGATTGATCTAACTTGAAAATAATTTTTCAACCTCTGGCCCCAATTTGTTTCTTCTTTGAAGAAAGTCTTACAGCTTTAAAAATATCATATTTATTTTTTCTTTATAAAAAGACTTTAGAAATCTGTATATGAAACTTCTAAGTTGATCTGGGGAAAATATAAAATAAACAATAGTTTTTTATGTAAATTGGAGAGGCAAAAACATCTACCCAGCTTTTCTTTCTTTTCTTAACTCTGTGATTGACAGAAAATTGTGTTTGCAGTGACAGGGAATGGTAGTAGGCTAAGAATTTGACGCTAGCATATGAGTTACAACCAATGTAAATTTGGCAGAGTGGTGCAAAATTTTTGGAGCCTTCAATATTTTTTAAGCCATCCATCAATAATTGGGGCTTGTATTTTCAATTCAATTTTATTTGATCCATTCCAATTCAATTCAACTCACTATTTACATCATTCATATTCTTTATTTATCACAGATCAATTGATTTCAGACCTTTAATAATTGCTTTAAAGCCAAAGTTCTGCTGGGTCTATGCCAGGCAAAGGAACTGCAGCATCTATGCAAGATAGCAAAAATGTTTCTGAAAACTTTGTTATAATGGTGATAAGAAGAGTGGAGAAGAAAAGAACACACTGAGGAGAACAGCTGCCAAATTTGTCTTCCTAAAATACCACTTTGAGCATGTCATGCTGTTGCTAACATTGCAATAGCATCTCTAGCTATTAAAGTCCAGCTTTTTTACCCATCAATTGATTTCATCCAACCTGTCCAAGTTTATATCCAATCTACTTCCCAACATAGATTTTATGATTTCCTACTCATACTCCTAGAATATCATTCATGCTTTTCCTGATCTTTGCTCCTATCTTCCCAGACTTTTCTGAAACTAACCTCATCATTTCTTACAAAACAATAGTATTTTATCACATCCATATACCACTACTTGTTTTGCTATTACCTACTTGATAGACATGCCATTAATTTCCAATTCTTCATAAAAGATTTGCTATCATAAATATTTTTGTATATAGGGGTCTTTTTCCTTTTCTTCTTGTCTCTTTTGTATTGATCTAGAAGCAGAATCTCTGAATCAGAGTATCTACAGATTTTTGAAAAGTAAGCAAGCATTGTTAAGCATCTATTCCATGCCAGGTGCTGAAGATCTACAACATAGTCCCTGTTCTCAGAATTTATAGTGTACATAATTTATTCTTCTTTGGTTTTATCATACTTTTCCCTCTCAAAATTCTCATTTCTAAAATGGGGATATTACTTGCCTACAAATCTCACAGCATTGCTATGAGAATCAAGTTGTAAAATTTACTGATTTTGTAAAGTGTTAGGAAAATGGAAGCTAACAATAATAACAGTACTGCTCAAGAAAAATGAGAGAAAAAGAAGAAGATGAATATGATGGTGGTGATGAAAAAGAAAGAGGAGGAGGAAAAGGAGGAGAAATCATACTATTCTCAAAGATTAAAGAATAGCTCAGCAAGTTTTTAAGCTTCTTTGATAGTTTGCCATTTGTCTATTCTTGTAAAACAAAGATTAAGTGTTCTAGTTTTTGTACTCCACAGTAGAAGTTTTACAAAAATTGCTAAACTGAACTGAATTCAGCCAAAATGTCTACCATTATAATAAAGAATATAAACTTTTCTGTCTTCTGTAGTTTTGTTTAGTGTTAGGTGAAGCCTGTCATGCCCCTTTGCCACCTTCCCACAGGCATCAGGGAAAAATCCTAACATTGTACCAAAAATATTTCTCTGACACACCACTGAGCTCAGAACATTCAATCTACTCTGGCTCCAAAATAGAGTCTCCTGCAATCAAACATGCCGAAGCCCAAGAAGAGATGGTCTAGATGTGCCCTACTAGTAAGGTCCTATGGCCTCAGAAATATTTGCTTGAGATGTAAAAAATAAGCAAAATGGGAACCTTATACACTACAAATTAGCTTTGAGATATTCTCCAACCCCAAATAGCACAAGCTCTATATGAAACATTCTCCCAGAGTAGGAATTAAGGCTGGCAATCTGTGGGGAAAGTCTCTCTTCTCTAAATCACAGATACTACTTTGCTAGTCATTGGAGAGAAAACTCTTTATGTAGTTATAGCTCATTTGCATGTGAGCTCTCCTGTGCTGATGCAGAAAAGGAGGATTCATAGAAAAAAATTCCTTTTTTGAAAGTTATTTAGTCTGATATTTATTACATCACCTCTTCTTGAGATAACAACCTACTTTTGCTGAAGTAACCACTTGTAAAGCAAACATTTCTTTCAAGTTCCTTGTTTAAAATGCTACCCTGTACACGTGTGCACACTCATACATGTGCACACACACATACACATACACATCCCTTAAATTGTTCCAGTTCATCTATATTCTTTTCAAAACTGATTTGCATATATGATGATAATCTTGGGGACACTTGCTCACTGAGACATTCTCTGTTCAATTTAATGCACTGTCATCAAGGAGGTACTGTATTTAAGCATTGTCCAGGTTAAAGATGAGACACCTGAGAATGTATTGTATATGCATTTGAATGTAAATTGTAAATTAATCCAATCATTACTGATGTTTTCCATTATGACACCTAGTTTTCATAAATAACTCCTTTAAAAGATGTGAAAAATCAGAAAGGACACAGAGCAATTAATTACTGTAAAATGTAAAAATGTAACCTATAGTTAATGAATAGTATCACAATTTTGGGGGTAGAAAAGGTAGTTAGAGATCATTTAGTCCAACCTCTTACCCAAAGTCTGATTGTTCTCTGGAGCATCCTTGTTAGGTAGTTATCGAACCTCTAGTTGAACACTTCCTGAGAAGCAATGGAAAGAATATTGGACTAGGGTCTAAGTGCTAATCCTGGATTTTCCACTTACTAGCTGTATGAACTTAGGAAAAATACTTGTGTTCTTTGGACCTCAGTTTCCTCTTCTATAAATGAGGGTGGAACCCAGGTGGGCATTGTAGTCCCATTTAGGTCCATGAACTCAGTACATCTTTAGACAAACTATGTGATTGTCAGACAACTTTAATTGTTAAAAAGTTTGTAGTTCTAAATTATATTAAGTCAATTTGCATCTTAGAGTGTGTTTGGAACATGCAATCTGTATGTTAAAGGTCTTGCATTACAAAAATTAGAAGATAATGAAATAAATATAGTAATGATTAAGGGAATAATTCTTAACCAAACAAGATAAAAAAGTGATCACACAGACAAAAATATGCAATTTTTCTTACATTATGTTGAAAAACTTAGTTATCCCAATTAAATGTAAATAGGATAAATATATAGAAACTATTTGAAAAAAGTAATTATATCAAATACACCAGAAAAAAAACCTTTCATTATAAAAATGGATTAAATTACATCTGTCCTACCTACATGACACAGAGTTATAAAGATCAGGTAACATCATGTAGGTAAAAGTACTTTTTTCTTAAACTGTTAAAGATTATAGAAATACAAAAAAAAAGAATTGTTATAATTTTCTCCTATTTGACTCCATTCATTCCATTTGAGGATCAAATGAAAAAATAAAAAAAATAATAAAACTCAAATTGACTAATTGTGTCAAGCTGAAATAAAGAAGGCTACCAAAGTAGCAAAAAGTAAGGCCTTTAAAGAAAGCAAGGGAATTTTGATTTGGGGACACCACAAAACACCTACATATTGGAGCTATATTGAACAGCAGCAGCTATATTGAACAACAGCAGACAGGATAATAGTTTAAAAAAACAACAACAAAGAATATATTTCCCAAAATGCTATGTACTGAAGGGACATGGTAGAAAGTCTTGAGGCATAGCTAAGACAGAGAAAAAAGATAAACAGAACAAAACAAAGAAGGAAAGAGGGGAAGGGAATGTTTAAGTGATAATGGCAAATATTTGCATCAGGGCAAATGATACAAGCTCTTAAACTTAACTAGAATCTTCAGGAACTAGTCTGGAACAGTGGTGACAAAACAGGGATGAACAGAAGGGCTTATAACACGCAGGAACAGTGGGAGCTAGGCTAGAATGATGATGAAGAGATGAAACAGGCCTATCTTGGACTACCCTTGAGCTACTGAGACATCTCTTAGACTTTCCCAACTGAATGAATCTTTTTTGTGGTGGCTGATTAAACCATTGTAAAGGGAAAGTAGAAAGGAAATTGTTCTCATCAGAAAGGTGGACAATAACTATTTCTTAATTGCATTTACTAGAAGGTTAGCATACTATTCTGTTCTCTGCTCATCATTGTTTTGAAGAATTACTCTGTGTTAAATGAAACTGAAAAACATTGTTAAGTGAGCTACCTTAAAATCAGATATTTTGGACAGAGGCAAACATATACATATTTATATTATATATGTATGTTTATCTTTTGTTAAATGTCTAAGATGAAAGCAAGATTAAAACTATCAATACGTAAAAGACAAGGTTTACATATCACATGTTCATTTATTTAGTTGTTCTTCTTTCAATACATATTCTCTCTTGGTAATCTAATCATTTCCTAAGAGCTAAATTTATGATCCTTATCCATATATTGTTCAATTGACAGACTCATCATTCTCCTGAGCTCCAGTCCTGAATTATCTACCACCTATTCGACTTCTACTGCTTGATGTCTTTTAGGCACATTAAACTAAATATATTTCATAATGGAGCTCATTATCTTTCTTTCCTATACCTAGCTCTCTTGCTAACTTTTCTATTCCCACTATTCTTTTTGTCACCTAATTAACAACCTAAAAGTCATCCTTGACTTTTTACTCTTTCTTGTCCCAGTTGGATACCAAGTTTTGCAAATTTTGCCCCCTTATATTATTCACATGTTCCTCTTTGGTCTCTGCTCTCTGCTATGAGGTATTAAGATAATACAGGTCTGATTGGAAAAATGTTCTCTTAAGAAATCCCTAGTGTATTTTCTTTTTGAGGGAAGTATAAACCATAGGGAAGAAGTATGTATCTAGGGGATTACATACATCCCTTTGAAAAATGAAATTTAATAGAATGTCAGGAGGCTGCTTCCCTAGGAGCGCCAAATTTATTTCTCTTCCAAAGAGAGTATAAACCATATGGTGGCACTTAAATATCATTCATTGAGTACCCACCCTATACAAACTAATATGCTAGCTAGTGCAGGAGATATATGACAAAATAAAAATCCATAATAAAAAGCTGAAAGTGGCCTTAGATGAAGATTTCAGGAGATCTGTTTTTACCATTTCCCCCCCAAACTAACTTGGTATGTAATCTTGAGTGTCTTTTTTCATATGTGAATGGAGGATTAGATGATCTCTTAAATTCCCTTTTTGCTCTAAAGCTGTTATTAATACAATCCTTTGTATCTTTGGTAGTGTCTAGATAGCAGTGGAAGTCGAAACTAGTGTTTGAAATAAGCCTTTTGGATTATCTGAGGATTTGGACTTCTTTTGCTTTTCTTCTTTCAGTGTGGAAAGTCAGCAGTTGTAGAAACTCTATAAAGATAGTAAGATTTCTGAGTATTTTTCTAAAAGGCTATAAAGAACTCTAGATAGGAGATACAATGTTGTCCTCCCAGAAAAGAAAATCCTTCAACTTATTTATCTTTGAATAGTTGGCACAGGATCAGTTAGCTGTATCAGGCCATTACATTAGAAAGGATTGCATTTCAAGAGTATAAGTGATACAACAAATCTCTTACATCTCCAAGATCTATAATTTTATGACTGCTAGTTGCTTGTCATGAAAAATGTAATTGATTTGGCTTCTCTGGGATTATAATCACAATTCTCTGAAGGAAAACCAGCAAAATAAATATGCTATGTTTCATTAAAACAGTTACCAAGATAGTGTGGTTTTAATAATAGCAAGAATTCAATTTCAATTTAATTCAAAATATTTATTAAGTGCCTACTATGGGGTAGGCACTGGTGACACAAATATGAGAAACAAATACTATTATTATGTACAAAGCGTTCATGGGCCACATAACAATATTAATATAGAAAAATGACAGTATAATATGTAACAGGGAGATTGTATTAATAGGGAGAAGCGCTTTGTTTTGCCTTAATTTGTGATTTTACTTGTTTTGAGAATTCGCAATCATGAAATTCCCTGTATTAAGGCTGATCAGCAACTACTTTTATGGAGTTGCACAAGGCACAGAGTTTAGGTAAGTTTCCCAGGGTCATACATTCTAATCTGTGTCAAAAGTGGGACATGCATCCAGGGCATTCTATCTGCCATCTATGCTGCCTCTAAAATTGCAAATAAATATGAAGCATACTATTATAAGTAACATGGAAAGATCTTTTTGTTTAAAAAAAGAAGTACTCAGAAAATTTAAGGAAGGAAAAGTCCCTTTTAGCTGGGAGAGGAGGGAAAATCCTCATGGAAGAGATGGTGTATGAGCTGGGTCAAGAATAAAATGAGCCTTTCATGAGGCAGAAATGTAGAAGAAACATATTCTGGGCACAAAGGAATTTAATAGAGCAAGAAAGAGAAGGCAGAATTAAAGGAACAGCTAGAATAATCTGGCTAGAATACAGAATGACTGCATGAAGAAGAATGATATGAAATGTCTAAAAATATTGCCTGAAAGAATAAGAAGAGGATCTTGAATTTGGTATATTATGTTATGTTATGTTATGTTATATTATTATATACTTATAACACTCATATAACTTATATTTATCTTAGAGCCAGTGGGAGTGAAGTGGTTAGATGTATTCATTATAATTTTAAATCTGGCAGTTGTGTGAAGGATGGATAAGAGAGAAAGGATACCAGAAACAGGGAGACCTATTGTGAGGTTTTAATAATTAGATAAGAAGTAATAAAGCAAAAATATATTGAAGCAAGGTTTTTCTGTATGATTGTGAAGACAGAGGAAAAGATGCAAGAAATAGTGTGGAGCTAGAATTATCACAGTTTTTAAGTTGACTAGATGTATGGAGATACAGCTTTTGTGGGAGAGGGAAGAGTCAAAGATGCCTCTGAATTTTCAATCTTAGATGACTAGGAAGGTGTTAACAATAAGAGAAGTGAACATGAAGGGGAAATTGGGAATGGGATCTTGAAAATTTAGTTTTGAACATGCTGATCTGAGGTACCAACCTAACTTATAGTTAGAGAATACAATTTTTAATGTTGTTCAGTCATTTTGCAGTCATGTCCAACTTTGTACTACACCCACTTGAGGTTTTCTTGGCAAATATGCTGGAATGATTTGTCATTTTCTTCTTTAACTCATTTTACAAATGAGGAAACTGAGGCAAACAGGCGAAGTGCCTCACCCAGGGTCACATAGCTAGCAAGTGTCTGAAGCTGGATTTGAACTCAGAAAGATAAGTCTTCTTGACTTCGAGCCCAGAATACTAACCACTGAACAATCAGCTGCCCTAGAGAAATCCCACCACATTGATGCAAATGGTTGGGAGTCATCTGCAATAGAAGTGAAAAAAGGGTAGACTGAGAGCAATAGATAGACAGGTAGGAGGATAACCAGAGACACAGAAGTCAAAAGAATAAAAGCACTAGGAAAGAAGCAAGCATCAAGTCAAATTTTTAAGAGATGTCTGCAGGGAATGGTTCTGACACCTTCTAGCTGTGTGTCTTAGAGTAAATCCATTTAATTTCTCTGGGCCTCAGTTTACTCATTTTTAAAGTTGGGACATAAACTCTTATTATATGTTTCACAGTTTGGTTACAAAGAAAGTGCTTTATAAACTTCAATGTCGCCTTATAAGTGGTTTTATAATAATTATTAATTACATCAAATGATTCTTTTTGCATTGCCAACAGTTTTTCTCTTGTCTATCTAAGCAATGCAAGGCACGTTCCAAGCCAAAGCACTAATCAATCAAAAGACATTTATGAAGTGCCTATTATGTTCCAGGTAATTAATGTATACACCTATGTGAACAGGTAAAATTTAAGATTTAAGATTCATCATTTAAGTGATGAATCTCTCCTTGTTTATGTTTTATTGAAGGGAAACACATGTTCCTAGACATGTATGTACACATATGCATATGTAGATACATATAGATAGATAGATAGATAGATAGATAGAGAAAAGATAGATAGAGAATATATTAAAAAGTTGCTGCTTGGACATTTTTCAGTCGTGCTCAACTCTTTGTGATCCTTTTTTGGAATTTTCTCATCAAAAATACTGGAGTCTTTTGCCATTTTTTTCTCTAGCTCATTTTTTCATATGAGGAAATGGAGGCAAATAGGGTTAAATGGCTTGCCCAGGGTCACAGAGCTAGTAAGTGTCTGAGACCAGATTTGTATTTAGTAAGAGAAATTCCACATTTTAACTACTGAACCACCTGGCTTTTGGGAGGTAGAGGCCATAAAGACCTCATGTAGGATATGATGACTGAATTGCTATTTGAAGGAAACTAGGAATTTTAAGAAGCAGAGGTGAGGAGGAAGTGCATTCCAGGCACAGAGAATAGATTGTACAAAAAGACAGAAAAGGGAATTGGAATAAAGTCTCAGGGTTAAAAGTCAATATTGTGGTTCTTTCCCTGGCAGGGAAAATCACCAGATGATTGCTCTGCATCCTAAAGGGTCAAATCATCTTTGTTATTGTACAAACATAGAAACCCTAGTGACTTCCTAGTATGCCTCATGTAAGAAATTATTAATGTTGAGTCTTCTAGAAAGCCTTTCCTTAACTTTTCCTGACATCCTTATGTTCTATAGCTTCCCCTTTGTGTTCAGATACCATTTTAAAATCCATATCCAGAGTTGAACAGCAGTGACCTGGGAAACACCTTCTGGTATAATTTCCAATGTGAGAAAATTGCTTTATGTTCTTTTCCCCCAAAGGCATAGTCTGGGGAAAATGTTAATTACACATTGATTCCCTGTGATGGTACTTAGGGACGGTCTAAGCATGCCAAAGGAATATACTCTAAAGGTATCACACTCAGAGAACAGCTTGAGGTAAAGAAAAAACTAAGTTGATGGAAGGGAGTAAGGTCTAATTTTCTAAAATGGCCGTTTATAAATGAAAAGCACGGATCCTCCAACAAAGGAAAAGGATGAAAAGAAAGAGAAACGCTACAGGGTAAGGGGAATGAAAAGTCTGCAATGTAATCATATCCAAAAGATAGCAATCAGCAGGAATTTGATGTTGCACAGGAGAATAGAAATTGAGAAGAATAGATGAAAAATGGCTAGCAGAACAAGAAAATGGGGGTGGGGAGCAAGCAAAGAACATATTGTTCTCTATAATGGATTATAGTTCACATAAGAAAAAGAAACTACCAAAAACTATTCCATTCTGGTTTTGTGGATTCTGTAATACGAAACAGATGCTGCAGAGTGCTATTCAGCAAAGAGCCCAATGTGTTAGCTCCTCAGCTTTGGTATAAGAAGTCTTGGACACCTTCTTTCAGAATGGAGCTCAGCTATGTCATGGTGTCTATTTTGAAGTATAAAAAATAGATCAAATTTAAGGTTTGTGTCTATTCCAAGCAAAGCTGGGTTAGAATGGACTTTGCTTCTTTCTAGATCAGGTTGAATTTTCTTCTGATTGAGATTAAGTTTGGCTTTGTCTAACTCTATTATGGTGTGTATAAAGATTCATGGCTTTGAGTGATGATATTTGTGGGTTTTCACTTTTTCCCCATTCATTTTAAAATCTGGTTGCTACAATGGCTATTGCATATGACATATATGTGAAAATGTATGGTAATAACCAGGTTATGGCATAAATACACTTAGTTTATATTAATAGATATTGAGAACACTTTGGAAATATTGAAAAGAGAGAAAATATAACCAGTTTGGAGGAATCAATATAGGTTCCATAAAAAAGATAGTCTGAGATTGGGTCTAAAAGATGGGTAGGTATTTAAAACAAGTAGAGACAGGAAGAAACTATATTCCCTGAAAAATCAATCATATTGAGGGGGGAAGGCAGAGTTTCTTTAAAGAAGAGGGAGTCATTAATAAGCCAATTAACTGGGGTAAAATGAGATTTCAGCAAATGCTGGAGGTCTAGAGGGGATTAAAAAGACAGAGATATTGAAATATAAAGGGAAAGGTCTTCAGATACAAAAATAGATAATTCTTCACCTTTGAAACAAGTGCAACTAGGCAACAGGGGATAAAGTGACAAGCCTGGAGTCAAAAAGACTTCTCTTCCTGAGTTCAAAGGCGGCCTCAGCTGTGTGACCCTGAGCAAGTTACTTAACTCTTTTTGCATCAGTTTTCTCGTTTGTAAAATGCCAATGGGCAAGCAGTCTAGCTAATCCATTCTTGCAACCACCAAGCCCAGTGAGCAACCAATAGATAGCAGCTGCTCTATTAACCAGCTTGACCCAGTTCCAGCAAACTGACCTGTACGGCTGAAACAACTAAAAAAATGTAGCAACCACTCTCCTGATGACCAGTCTGCCAGTGAGAGTAACTGGCTTCCCAGCAAGAAGATGACCATAGCACAGGGAATGCCCCTTCCCACAAGGTATCCTGATTTTAGACTCACATTCAGTCAGTCAATAAATTAGCATTTATGAAGTTCTTTCTATGCGTCAAATCTAAGTGCTAGATTACAAATGCACAGTAGAAAAAATAATCTTCAAAGAATTACATTCTAGTGGAGGAAGACAACACAAATTAGGAAACTGAAAGGGGTGGAGTGAAAGTCACCCAGTGTGGGGGTACGATAAAGAAAGTCTTTAGTCCTGCCTGGAGAAAAATAAGAAATGGCTAGCTAGGATAAACTGGAGGTTCTTAGAAAAGCCATCTGAGCAGAGGGAGTGGTTACAGAGGAAGACAATATTTTAATGTGGTCAGGGCTGGAGCAAATAAAGACTGGGCTAGCTTGGTGAAGCCTGATCTACAAAAGGGAATCAGGATTTTCCTCATGTTCTTCCTCATTATTTCTCCCATCAAGATATTTCTTGAAGAACTCCTATATTGGCTCATATCATTTCTTTCTTGAAAGAGATTAAAACTGTTTCTTCTAAAAAATGATATTTAATATCAAAGTAGGCATTAGATATAGGACAACTATTTCCTCTACCACAAAAGAAATGCTTACAACACAAAAGATTCATGAAAATACAATAAATAAAATATGTAGCATTAATGAAATCCTTCTATAATACTTTCTTGGATGATAAAAACAATTTTGTAAGATTGTTCAAAAAATATTTCACACCCATCTCAGAACTGTCTGAGAAACTTCCAAGTCAGATCTACTGCCCTCCCATCCTTACCCCTGCCAAGGGCAACTATTAATCCTTTCAGCTATAGACTCCTGGCAGTGAGCATCTTCACTTTCAAGAAGCCAACCAAAGGGTGGAAGTTTGTACTCTTTAGGAATGGATGAAAGAAACATTCATGTAGTGACATTTATGTGTCAGATACTGGGCTAGGGGCTTTACAAATGTTGTCCCATTTGATCTTCATGACAACTCTATGATCTATGACAACTCTATGACAACAATGCTATAATTACCCTTTACATTTGAAAAAAACTAAAGTGACTTGCCTAAGGTCACGTAGCAAATGAATGTCTGAAGCCACATTTGAAATCAAATTTTTCTGACTTTAAGCTCAGAATTCTATGCATTATACACCCCTAGAGGCTATCTGGGAAGGCAGTATAGAAACACTACTAAGCCAAAAAACTGAAGAACACAGGGAATGGGGACAGGATGCCTGCATATGTGTGGATCCACTAGGCGTGAAATAAAGGCTGCCTCCAAATCTGGGGCCAGTTGTGATCCCCCATAAATCACTTGAGGCAAAGAATAAGACTAGGAAAACATGAATTATATACAATATGAGCAGGTTGAAGCTACACCCAGGGAAAGAACTCTGGGAAATGACTGGAATTCCCAATCCTTCTATTTTTGTCCACCTGAATTTTTGATTTCCTTCACAGACTAATTGTACACTATTTCAAAGTCCGACTCTTTTTATACAGCAAAATAACTGTTTGGACATGTATACTTATATTGTATTTAATCTATACCTTAACACATTTAACATCTATTGGGGGAACCTGTCATCTGGGGGAAGGGGTAGGGGGAAGGAGGGAAAAAGTTGGAACAAAAGGAATTGCAACGATCAATGATGAAAAATCACCTATGCATATATCTTGTAAATAAAAAGCTATAATTTAAAAAAGAAAGAAAAAAAAGAAAAAGAAAAGGTGCTCTTAAAAAATATGAGCAGGTTGAGAAAACTTTGAGGCCCAGACTCTGTGGAAACCAATATCAAAGGGAAAGGAGTCAAAAAGTGATCAATAGAGGAATAAGGAAAAAGTATGGAAATTGCCAAAGATGTAGAGAAGAAGAAACAGTCAACTACCCTCTGTATCTTCCATTATCCTCCTATTCACCTACATTCTCTAAAATTTAGTTTTCTATTTCATTTCAATGAAATAACATCTCCAAATTTGTCAGGAGTCTGTAATGGACAAATCTTCCCTCTCCCCCTCTTTACCTTTCTGCATCAATTTTCGCTGCTAATGATCTTCTTAATCTGGATCCTCTTTTTTTCTGAGTTTCATGACACTACCCTCTTCTAGTCCTTTAAATAGTCCTTCAACCAATCTTTCTCTGCTTCCTTTCCTATTCTTCATCTATATCATGGCTACTAATTAAGGATGTCACCCTTCCTTCTCCCATAACTCTGTTCTTGGTTTCATTATTTTTTTGGTGTGTGCTATTCTATCTCACTTGGTAATCTCATCAGCTCCCATGAGTATAATTAGTATCTCTATACAGGTGTTTCACAGATCCATGTATCTTACTCTAGCCATTCTCTTGAGCTACACTAAAAATCACCAGCTGCTATTGGACAGCTATATGTTCTGTAGACATCCTACATTCAATATGTCTAAAAGAAAATTACATTTAATTAAAAGAAAATTAATTATCTTGTTCCCACATATGATGTAAAATTTTCTCTCCCAACTTTCTTATAACTATTAAAAGTACCAATATCCTTTCAGTCATCTAGCTCAAAACCTGTGTCATTCTCAACTTCTCACTCTCATTCAACCTACATATCCAATCTACTCCCAGATCTTACCATTTTTTTATCACAAGATCTCTTTCTCTCCACTCACATAGCCACAACCTTAGATAATACTTTTATCACCTTTTGCTTGAGCTATTGTTACAGTCTTCTAAATGGTCTCTTCCTTACATATCCTTTTCTCTAATATCTTCCACTCAGCTGCCAAAGTGACCATGTCAACTCGTTCCTTAACGAGTTTCAGTTGCACCTTGTCTATCACCTGTAGGATCAAATATAAACTTCTTTATTTGGTATTTAAAATTCCTTACAACTTGGCCACTTCTTACAATTTGAGTATTCTTCTACTACATTTTCTTCCACATACTCTAAAATTGAATTAAAATATACTGCTTGAAATTCCTTAAATTTCAGGTTTGTTAATTTACACAATAATAGTATTTTGTATCCTCTCTTTGCACCTTTGTAATCATTGTGTCTAGACTTGATATGCTCTTCCTCCTTTTTGTTCATTACATTCCCTAGTTGTCTTCAAGGTTCAGCTAAAATCCTGTCTTCTTTAGGAGGTTTTTCTAGGTTCCTTCAGCTGTTAATGCTTCTACATGTTGGATTACCTGCTATTTATTCTTCCCAAGTCATATATTTGTTGGAATCTTTACAAACTGCTAACTCATTAGAGTTGATAGATTATTGATCTGATCTTACAAGAAGATGTTTTGGGCCAAAACCTGAAACAAGGTACTAAGTAGAACTAATTAGTACAATGCTTGTGTTTACACCTTTACTCATTGGAGTTCACAAGTATGCCAGATTCACAAAGTAAACTTTGTAACTTTGTGAATTCGCATCTCCCTTGAAGCTCTTAGGGCCAGAGAGCACTATGGGAGAAAACCCATAATCCCATTCTCTCAGAAGAGTCATATATAAGGCCAGTGAAGAGAGATCTATTCCAGAATATTTTCCACTTGGCTGGCTGGTGGTGGAAGAGAGTTCAGCTGGATTGGAGAGGAGCGACTCTGGTGCAGACACAGAGCACTTTGGGAGATTGAGAGCCAGAAGCCCTCTCTCGGAGACAAGGCAGATTCAACTTGAAGCTGGATTGAAGGCTGAAGAAAGCAGAGGCAGAAGCAAAGGACAAAACTGCAAGAGCTCTTGGAACCAAGCAGAGAGATAGACCTCTAAGCTAACCGGGCTATATTGGAGATAATAAAAAATCTGAACTTTTATCACCTGGCTGCATTTTGAGGTGATTATTACTTTCAACTGATACTGAGGCTGCCTCCAAGAAAACCTCCCCTGAGAAACCTACCCTTTCCGCCCCAGAGAGAACTATTCTACTTATTATAAAAGAAGAAGATCACAACATTTTGGCGTCCAATGTGGGACTGACTCAGATCCTGATCTGATTTCAGTGGAAAAGCTCTAATCCTGATTCCATTGGAAAAGCCTCTGATCCTGATCCAGTGGAAAAGACTCTTCAACCCAGAAATTAGAGTGAGTACAACAAAGAAATTTTGCTAAAAGAGTTAAAGTAGAATTTCATCTAAGATGGGACAGATATTTAGAAAACAGCCTGTTTCTGTTCGAGGAAAATGTTTAGAGAGCATTGTCAAAGTTATGGAAAGCCAAGGTTTGATCATAATTTTGGAGCAGATCACTGAACTTTTAGAAATTGTTAAGTACATATGTCCTTGGTTCTCTACAGAAAAGGAATTAGATTTAGACGAGTGGAAAATAATAGGAGAAAAACTGGGTGAATACTACAGATATAATCTAAATTCAAAGGAATGGAAATTAGAAGGAGAGGATCTTTGTCAATTCTGCAATAAAAATGCAATTTTCAAAGACTTACTTAATACATATAATTTAATACAATTGGCTATAAGAAGTTATTTAAGTGTTGAAATGAAGAAAAAGAAAGTGCAGAAGGGAGAAGTGCCAACTTTACTAGATGAAAAGGTGGACGAATCAGATGAGAATGGAGGTAATTACAATTCTGAGTGTGATACTTCACAGCAGGAGGAATTAGGTCATTCCACATCTCATGATCCTCCCCCCTCAATTAACCCTTCATGGGTAGAGGAAGAAGGGGGAGGAAGAGAGGCAGAAACACAGTCAGCTTCTCCTGTAAAGCAGAATATGACAAGATTAGAAAAAGCATTAATTAAGGCAAAAAATGAAGGAGAAGATATATCTGATTTTATAAATGCATATCCTGTTATTGAAAAGATTGACTCTTCAGGTCAAAAAGAGAGAAAATACACTCCTTTTAATTTGGAAAAAATTAAAGATTTGAAAAAGGGTTGCACTCTTTATGGGGCTACATCATCTTATGTGAAGATGTTACTAGATAATTTGTCCTATGAAATCTTAACCCCGAATGACTGGAAATCCATAGCTAAGACATGTCTAGAACTGGGACAAAATTTGTTGTGGCTTTCAGAGTTTCATGAATTATGTAGGATTCAAGCCCAACGCAATAGGCAAACAGGAGCTATTGTACAAGTTGCTTTTGACCAACTACCTGGTGAAGGTCAGTACGCAGAGAGTTCAGAACAGATTTATTATCCCATAACAGTGTATGAGCAAATTTCTAAGGCTGCAATAAAAGCTTGGAATTCTCTCCCTGGACAGAAAGATGGAAATAATGCTTTCACAAAAATAGAACAAGGTCCCAATGAACCTTTTGCAGATTTTGTGGGATGTTTGCAAACAGCTGTAATAAAAACCATTGGAGACAATCCAGCAACAGAAATAATGACTAGACATTTGGCTAAGGAAAATGCCAATGAGGTTTGCAAAAGAATTATATGGGGTCTAGACAAAGATGCTCCTTTGGAGGAGATCATAAGACGCTGTGCCACAGTGGGCACAAATGCTTATTATACCCAAACTATGATGAATATAGGAAGACAGGGTCCTTCTTGGCAAGGGACTTCTAGAGAAATTCGTCGATGTTTTCAGTGTGGAAAAATTGGACATCTGAGAGCTCAATGTAGATACAGAGATACAATGAGAAGACAGGGTGAGAGAATAAAACCCAAAACCCCATGTCCAAAATGTAACCGAGGCTTTCACTGGGCCTCTGAATGTAAGTTGACCCAGAGGAATGAGAGGCAGGAGCCCAGCCACCAACCACAGTGGTGTGAGATGAAGATGAATCTGGTTGTCCACAACTCTCGACTCATAGCTTCTTCCTCTGAAAACTCTTCTTCTGCCACCAGCCAGCCAAGTGGAAAATATTCTGGAATAGATCTCTCTTCACTGGCCTTATATATGACTCTTCTGAGAGAATGGGATTATGGGTTTTCTCCCATAGTGCTCTCTGGCCCAAAGAGCTTCAAGGGAGGTGTGAATTCACAAAGTTACAAAGTTTACTTTGTGAATCTGGCATACTTGTGAACTCCGATGAGTAAAGGTGTGAACACAAGCATTGTACTAATTGGTTCTACTTAGTACCTTGTTTCAGGTTTTGGCCCAAAACATCTTCTTGTAAGATCAGATCAATAATCTATCAACTCTAATGAGTTAGCAGTTTGTAAAGATTCCAACATCTTCATACTACAAATACTATACTACTCCTATGTTTTATGGTTATTTACTTAGGTTGTCTCTCCCACTAGAGTGTAAGTAATTTGTGGACAGGAACTATTTCTATCCTTCTTGCTATGCTCATTGCTTACCACAGCTACTGGTAGAAATTAGATATTTAATAAATATTTCTCAAATGATTGATCTACAAACTGTGGAACCACTGTAGAAGAGCTTTGAGTACAGGACAAGGAACAAATCGTGTATCTTCTATTCAAGGACAAACCAAAAGGTTGACTTGTGATGAATGTATGATGATGACATGTGACAGATGATGAGATGTTTTGATCAAAAGAAGCCTGTGATGTAGAAAAAAAAAAAGGAACATCCCTCAGTACTGTGCATAATAATCCTTTCATTTCTTCAATGATAGGGTCAAATGGTGGGAAAGAAGGCAGGGATACCAATAATCACACAATTGTGTTTTTGCTTTTGTCATCCACAAATAAAAATTCAATTGTTCTTATTCGGTGAGTAATCACCTTTGTCTAATCAAGCCAATACATGGCTGAGGGAATTAAACATAACCCTACTGACAGTTTGACAACACATGAAACCAGATGCCATAAATAGAGAAGTAACAATTAAATCAAAGGATGACCTCACAAATACATATTGGAAAAGATGACAAAAAATTGGTGGAATGTGCTTCAATGTTTTCCCATGAGAAGAAATATATTTTATGAGATCTTCTTCATTCTGTCTTACAATGCTTACGACAAATGTAAATGAGCCTGCTTCAATTTATGTGTACTTTAGCTTCTGTGCCACATCCACTTCAGAGACACAGTGTGGTGCTATGGAAAGAGAACCAATCTTGGTCTTATAAAACTAGAGATCCTATTGAAGGGGATTTCTTGACTCTCATCAGTCCTAAGTGCTTTTCATTGGGTAGGGAAAGAAGATTACTTTTTCTTTTCTTTTAATGTATCTTTAAAGGTTATTTTTAGTTGTCTGTACCATTTTTTACTTTTTTTATTTGAGAACTTTGGGAAAGATATTTTGTGGTTTGCAAACATTAAGAGGTCATGAGCGTAGAAATACTTTGTACCCTGAGATGTTGGGGGGGGGGGTTAGTGTAAGCTGACCCAGCTAGGAAATGTGTAGATGTCTACACAAGATTGTTTATTTGATTTCTGAGTTATATGGGTATTCAGACTAGTACCTATGGTGTGAGATTTATGAAGCCTTTTAATGACTGATTATTTACCTTTAGTGTCTACCTGTCACCAAACTCTCATCTGTAACACCAAAAAAATTACAACATGTGCAGCAGCCATACCCCAGTATACGGTTTCAGCAAATAGGTTAAACCTTGTTAAAGGTAACAGATGAGCAAAGGGGTTATCTATCCCAAGCATCTATGAACTTCCCCTGGAGAATGGGTGGATGTGAACAATTTGTTTCAAAGGGCCATGAAAGCAGTGAAAGCAACCCCTGAAGCACTAAGAGCTTGATTAGACATTGAAGACATCATCCACTTTATCTTGCACTTTCACCAGCCATCTTGACTTTTGTCTTGCCACTGGACTTTTATGACTCTGAGAGAGAGAGTGAATGAATCCTATGGTGATGGGTAGAAGTTAATCAAGTCAAAAGTTTCAGCCCTTTATACCATTGGACCATGAACTATAAAATTGGTAATTCTTGTTCTTTAAAGCAAAGGGATTCTTAAACTCTGATTCCCTGGGAGTCAATGGATAGATTTCAGTAAAAGAGAGTTTGCGTTTGGATCAATAAACATATATTTATTTTCATTAACTTCTAAATGAACTTTAGCTTTTCCTTCAATTATTTAAAAACATTCTTAGCAGAAGTAGCCCATAAATTTTATCAGATTATCAAAAGAATCTATTATACAAAAACATGTCAAGAAGCCTTGTTCTAAGGGACTTCCTATAAATCTATAAGACTAGTGCCTACTATATCCCAGGAACCTTAGTCCTAAGTATATAAAAAGAAAAATGGAATAGACTGCACTGCAGGAGCTAACATTCTCTAGTTACCTAGTCTCTCTTAGTGTCTCTTTGTCAAAGATAACTCTTTTGTAAAATGAGGAAGGTATTATCAAAGAGTCTTTGAACAATAATTTTTCCCAATCCATGTCCTTTCAGGTATGATGAAGCATTGTCCTCTCTGTGGAATTTCATTATCTGTACTATGCTCCTGACATTTCTTGGGCTACTCCTGCTCATGACTACTCCCTTACATCTGAAGAAGGATCAGTGACTGTACAGGAGGCATTTCCTTTTGTGCTGCATCCTGTTGTGGCTCTGGCTCACCATCTTCACCTTTCATTGGGACCCCCTCACTGAACTACAAGGACTGGGCGTCACCCACCACACGACCAGATGATTGATGGCTGAAACTCAGTCCTCCTAAATGAAGCAAGAAAAGTCTAGAATAGAGCCTGACTTTTATTCTCTTCAATTTTTTTTTCATTTTCTTCATTCTTTTTCCTTATTGTGACTCTTCAAAGAAGGAAAGGAGTGAGAGAGAGAGAGAGAGAAATTCAGAGAGAAAATATAGATATAAAGATATATAAATATATCTGTATTTATACATATATTTATATAATGTTACATATAAATATATTATGTATATATATACATATATATACATAATATATTTATATGTATATGTCCTCTTCCATCTCTTGCCTATACCAGGAGAATTGTCCAATAAAAGCCTTAACAGTAGTAGTAGTAGAAGATCCTTTAGCAGACACTTAGGAGACGGAATAATAGGACCAATATATCTACCAGAATACCTTCCCTTTCCCTGTTAGGGACTTGTATGGCCTGGAGGTAGAGCAAAGATAAAGTCTGCCTTTCTTGGCACAATTTTCTGGTGTCCTCTTACCATATTAGTAAGACTGTCTGGTCACCTAGGGGCATAAAAGATCTCATCAGCATGGACTTATAGACAGCTAGATGGTTTAGTGGACAGAGCATTTTTCAGATCTGGCCTCAGACACTTAGTAATTATGTGATCTTGGGTAAGTCATTTCCCCTTGTTTACCTCAGTTTCCTCATCTGTAAAATGAGCAGGAGAAGGAAATGGTGAAACCCCTCCAGTATCTTTGACAAAAAACCCTAAATGAAGTCAGACATGACTTGAAACAACTGAAAAACAACACATGAAGTCAAGGTCCTTCCAACTTGGTGGACAGCTTGGTCTTCCTGCTGACCAAGCTCATTTCCCTATGGTAAGAAAGGAGGCAGTGTCTATAGAATCTAAGTGCTATTACATCTTATTGTATATGCATGCTGTGTTTGATTGAGTAAAACTCTTTGTTTATTGTTCAATTGCTTATGAGCTCCTCATTTTGTCTCAACATCACATCTGAATTAACAGGATGTTGATAGCAGGCTCACCTTAAACAGCTAATGCACTCAGTAGGAATCACAGCACTCTGCAGAGAGTAAGAGAGGAGAAAGAGTAAGCCATAACAATTGAGAAAAACAGGCCTGGGTAGCCCACCTGAGCCCCATACCTGGAAGAAAAGTAGGAATGCTGAGCTGCAGTATGAAGGAACATGAAGAAAAAGGATATCAAGGGCCTGCAGCATCAGAGCTATGAATTGCATTGACAATTCCTTGTATGTGATTTTCTTTGTTCACTAGTGTTTTCTATCTTGTCTCATCTTCCTGCTGCTATTTCATTTGTGTGAGAGTGATCTTGAGATCTCTGGGGGGAATATTTATTACTACTATTCATGCCATGCTGTTTCAGGAAATGCCTTTGCTTTGAGCTGTGTCAAATGTTTAACTATAAATGGAACTCAATTTTGAAGGTTTCTGAGTGAGTTTTAGAAGTCTGAACCCACAGAGCTCCTTGAATTAGGAGCTGTCCTGGGAGTCTCAGTTTATGAGTGAGAGTTGATAGGGTAGCCTAGAGGAAGGGTGGTAGGCTTAAAAATGTAGAAGGACCCTTCTAGTTCTAGATCTGCGGTTCTAGGTATGGCCTACTATTCATGTTCTCTAGATAGACATGTTTCCATGTCTAGACATGTTTTTCATTCTTACTGATGCTGTGGAAAGTTATGAGATCACACACACATGCATAGAGAAAGGGAGGGGTAGGGCAGGAAAAGAGAGACAGAGACAGAGACAGAGACAGGGACAGAGACAGAGACAGAGAGAAAGATTTTTCTTATTTATTTTGTTATATTTTATCATTCAATGTCTTTTGCTTGAATAAATGTGTCCTTTTCTAGACTGGTATAATAATAATACTAATGACTTTCATTATTATTAGGGACATTCTTTTCCTGGCTAGGCTTCTGACTTTGTGGACTTTAACACCATGTTTTAACAACATACTTTCACTTCTCACCTGCCTCCTACTTTTTTCAAAACCCTTTTCTGTGTTAGCTTCCCTGTCATTAGAATGTACACTCCTTGAGGACAGACACTTTCTTTTTTGCTTCTATTTGTATCTCTGATACTTAACACATTGTCTTGTATATAGTAAGTACTTAATAAATGTTTGTTGTCTTCCTTGTAAGGGCCTTCTGTGGTTAGGAGCTCCTATGGTACAATGTATATCAAACCTGTATCTCCATCTACAGATGGAGATACTTGTATACAATTTTCTTCATGACAAAACTGTCTTATCTAAAGACTAAAAGTCTTTTCTTACACTGGAACATTAGACTTGGAGGGGACTATTTCATAATTGCATGGAGGGGAGCAAGATTGTACTTATTCTTTTTTGTATTTATTCTTTAATATATTTGAATTTTTCCCTCTTCTTCTGCTATATGATACCATTCCAATTAAATGTTTTATATATTCAATGGATGCTCTTTGCCTAACCTGCATAGAAATATCTAGTAGGGTAACCCTAAGGTTTACTATTGGTTCTCCTTTTCCCGTTCTCTTTTCCTCAGAGAAAGCAAATTGTGAAAATTTTGTAGTTGACATACCTTCTAAGGATGCCTTTGTCTGTTAAATGGGAGCATGTTAGCTCTATTTCATTGATTCTCAGTCCAACTGGATGAGAGAATCATTAAAAGATGATTTACCAGTTGATATCAATTATTTGACTGATACCCCTCCATAAATTAAGCTATAAAATATGTGAATTTTAGTGTGGGTGGAGCATGGGTTACTGATATCATTCCTAGAGGTCTAAGTTCCTTGAGTTCTAGAACTACATCTCTTCTAACTTTGTTTCTCTCACAGTACTCTGCACATAGCATGGACCCAATAAATGCTTGCTAAAAAAAAATAATGGTCAAGTCTTGCATGGGTTAACACATGAGTATAATCATATTTCTGCATTAATTTCAGGGTCCCACAACTTTTGATGTCCCTTGTTATATGTGGTTTTGTAGACAAGTTGATCTATTACAGAGCTTGATTGTGTCCTTTGATTCTGAGAGGGTGGGTCAGTCAGTTAATCAGAGGCTATTCATTATGTGGAAAGTCTTATTTTTAGGTGCTGTCCTTCAAACAACCAACTCCTGCACAGCTGCCTTCCCATCTGGGAGCAAACCCAAAAAGAAACTTGAATACCTAATGAAACTCCTTAACAAATAGCTTGCATCATCTACATCTTATTTCAACTCCCCTTTTGTTATTTCCCATCACCCTCCATTCTGAGATATGAGAACTAAATAATATGGGAGATCCTTTGCCTTTTCCTAAGTCACACTACCCAGAGCTCCATCATTCTACAGCATGGAGCTCTTCAGACCCCTTCTGTCATTTTTAAAAAGAATTCAACAAATTTACAAAGAGTAGATCAGTATAGAGAGCAGATCAGTACTTATTTTTGAGAGTTTTAGGGAATCTAGTTCTTCTGTCCCAAAGACCATGCCTCAGTATTTATCTCTTAGGGAAAGAAATGGTAACACTTATTCTCAAGAGGGACACTAGAATTAGGGTGTTTTTGTTTTGAGGCAGACCCACAAATAGCAATTGAAAGATAAATGAAGAGGACCTATACTATAGTGGTGATTGTGTCAGAGGAGAGAAAGGGGCATATTTGGGTGATGTTCCAAAGGTAATATTGGGAGATCTTGACAACAATTTGGATATACGGGATGCGAAATTGTGAGGAATCCCGAATGCCTCCTAGGTGATAAGCCTGAGGAACTGGGAGTGATAGAGATGCCGAAGAGGTTTAGAAGGAAACATAATGAGTTCTGTTTGGGAACTATTGAGTTTAGGGTGTTTATTGGATATCAGTTTGGGATGTCTAAAAAGAGTTAGGGAAACTGACATAAAATCAGCAGAAAGATTAGGGAAGGATAGGTAGATTTGATCATCATCAGCATAAAGAGGGTAATTTAATCCATGGAAGCTGCTGAGATTATCAAGTGAAATATTATAGAAGAAGAACCTAAGACACAACCCTGAAAAATGCTTATGTTTAGAGAGCATGATCTGGAGAAATATCCAAAAAAAAAGGGGTGATCACAGCGATAGAAGGAAAATTGGGATAGAGACATGTCCTAAAAATCTAGAGAGAAGAAAGGATCAAGAAGGACATGATTGTCAACAGTTTCAAAAGCTGAAAATTGGGGTCAAGGAAACTGAGGAATGAAAAAAATACACTGAATTTGTTGACAGAGATCTTTAGTAGATCTTTGGAGAGAGCAGTTTTGGTGGAATGATAAGGATAGAAGCCACATCATAAAGGATTAAAAAAAGAGTGGGAGAAGAAAAAGTCATGCCATCACAGCCAACCCTTCTGAGGAGTTTATCTACAAAGGGCAGAAGATATAGTTAACAGGAATGGAAGGGTCAAGGGAAGATTTTTGGATAGGGGAGACAAAATGAACCAGTAGACAAGGAGAGATTGAAAATAAATAAGAATGGGAATGACAGAAAGAACAATTTGCTGTAAGAGACTGGCTGGAGTGTAATCACTTGAATAGATAAAGGGCTTAGTATTGATAAAGAACAAGGATTCTTCATATTATGAGACAGAGGTGAAGAAAGAGAACTAGTGGCTGAAGATGTCTGAGTGATAGATGAGAAATAGGGACCCACAGTGAATGGCCCCATTTTTTTCTCTAAAACAGGAGGCAAAATTCTTAGCTAAAAGAGCCAATAGGAGGGAATTATGATCGGTTTGCGGAAAGAGCAAAAGGTTTCATAGAGAGTGGGTGAAAGTTGATAAAGGAAGATTGGGATTTCCTAGTAGTGATGAAGGGATCATTTTCAGTTCTGTATCAAATTTGTAATGGATCCAGTCAGAACAATTATATATTTTCCATTTTAATTCAACAGCACATGTGAAGGTGTGAAAGTGACCAACTGTGGGAATGATTCAAGGCTGAAGCTTAGCTGGACACAATCAGAGATATGATAAGGAGGAAAAGAATTCAAGAGAAAAAGGCCAATGTAGAGTTGAATTGAATGGAATTGAGGTTCTAGTAGGAAGGGAGCATTCATTTTTAGGTTGAGGATTATGGAAAATACACGAACCTAATAGCAAGTTCAGAAGTAGACTGGAGCCTCTTATTGATGTTAGTTGTTAAATAAAATCACTCAAAGGAAAATAACATCAAAGTGTATTATAAAGATACAGTTCTCTGTAAAATCCCTCCCTGAAACAACCAAGTAATCATAGACTATATCCTCACTACAGGTGAACCATTTCTTTGCTATTCCATGTCTTCTGGTCTCACTTTCCTTTCCCTAAAACTCATACTTTAATTTCTGCTTTGTCCTTTAAACTTTCCCATTTTATTTTCCTCACTAATGCTTTGCTCAATAATATGTCTTCATTTCTTCTAGCCTGTCAATGTTATTTGTTTTGTTTTGTTTTCAAATAATCCTAGCACCATAGCTGGAAGAGATTAGAGATTATTCAGTCCAAACTCCTCACTTCACAGATGAAAAGCCCACAAAAATTAATTTTGTTTTGTTTTCTATGAGCCATGGAAACCCTTCTTAGAAAAGAGTCTGGCTACTTCCACAAAGGAAGCTGGGCAAATGTGCATGATACCATGCCAAGAAAGTAGCAGGTCATGGCTACTCACTCTTCCTTGCCTTCAAAGTACAAAAAAGAGCAAATTTCACATATAAGGCTCCTCCAAGAAAATACCCAATTATACTCCAGCCCATTCCCATTCTTTAATTAGTATAATAAATAGACTGCCTCTGTTATATTTTCTTGCAATCTTAAACTATTTCTGAAATATTACTTTCCCCTTGTCCCTGGCCCACAAGGACCCATTTCTCTTTCTTTCTTACCAGGAAAGTAACCCTAATAATCCGTTCCCATCATTATATAGAGGTTGCCAAATTTAACTCATTCCCTTTTTCTGTTTCACAGCACTCTCCCTGGGAACCACAAGTTGGGTTCTGTTGCTAAACAGTATCAGTCTGGACACCCAATTGCCTTTGCTCTCAGTCTCACAGGAAGAGAGAGATGATCCTGCAACTGCTGGACTGTGTCTGCCAGGATAGGGAGTGCTGAAAAGGGGATCAGAAAATATGAAAACTAATTAAGATCAAGCTTCACTGCCATCACTATTAGTCAATTATATACAGCATAGGACTTCTCTTCAAAGTAAGGAAGCAAAATAATTCAAGTTGAATTTAGGGGAATCAACTTTCTTCATCCTTTTCTTCCTTCCCTCTTTGTGTTCTTCTCTCTCCTTCCCACCCCTCTCCCAAAGAAGGAATACACCAAAAAGTAGAAACTAGAAAAGCTTAGTAAATACAAATAATTGCTTTATAACAGGGACCAGTCTTAAATCTGGGAAGAATGGGTGGTCTTTGTACATAGATATACTAGCATATATGTTCCTTCAGGACAGAGATAGTCTTTTGGTATTTGTATTCTTTACCCTAGAATAGAATTTGGTATACCACTGATGTTTATTCAGTTAATAAGCATTTTTAAGCAACTAGTAGACAGCAGTATAAGCCCCCAGGGATAGAAAAATGTCAAAAAATTTGCCTTGTTCTTATTGAATTCACACTCTAAAAAGAGCGACAACATTCAAACAACTCTGTACAAACAGGATATTCTGTCTATGACCCCTGATATTTTTATTTTTTGTTCCCCATTCTTAGAACTATTTGTCTCCTCATTTATGTATCCCAGCTTTTCTTCTTTCAAGGCTTCTTTCAAGTCTCAGATAAAATCCTATCTTTTGCAAAAAGCTTTTTTGATCCTCCCTTAAGGCTAGTGCTTTGTCCCTGTTGATCACTCCTCTAAATACTAGTTATTTGCAGACATTAGCCACTATGTCTTTATGGAACTATGGACTAAAAAAAAAAGAAAAGAAAAGAAAGATTGAACTTAAAAACTAGTTATCACAATAATCTTGAGTAAGCTGAATACTTGAAATCTTCCACCATTTCAAAGAAACTGTTGGTTTTTCTCTAAAATTTTGTCTGATTGCTTCACTCTAGAGCATGTTGAAATCTCTGAGATATATCTTTTAGATGAATAAGAAAAAAAGTATCTATATTTCTTATTTTTTTATGGGGAGGTCTCATTAAGATATTTGGATGAATGAAATCAGTAAAAATAGAGATAAATTCTTTTGTTCTTAGTTTGATCCAATTTCTGTCATAAGAGGCATTTCAGAATGATTCTTTATTCTCTAATATTGTCTCTTTGGAAAAAGAGATTGTCTTTATTCTGTTTTACTTTTTTCTTTTTCTTTTTATTTTTCTTTTTCTTTTTTTTTTTTTTTTGGTTGGTAAGTTATTCTAAAAAATGATAGAAACTGCTTTGGGGGGAAGTTGGCAAATAATTACTCTAAAGGCATGTTAAGTAATATAAGGTTAAAAGGTTAAAAGTAATTCTAATCTATACTTGTATAAATGCATCATTAATCAAAAGAAAAAAAAAGAAGGAAAAAGTGAAATGAGAAAAGAGGCAGCTCCCCTTAATATTTGAAATAAATCTTGATAATAGTAGTTAGATCTAGAATAGACATTAGAAATTTAGTCCAAGATTCTCATTTCAGAGATGAAAATGAAGTCAAAAGATGGAAAAAAGTCTACCTCTGGTGAAAGGAATGCTACATTTGGAGTCAGCAGAGCTGAGTTTGAATCTTGACATTGTTATTTACTTCTGTGTGACCTTGACTCAATCACTCAATCCTTCAAGACCTTAGTTTCCTTTTATGCAAACTGAAGGACTTAACCATAATGAGATTTCTAGCCAAGATGGTGGTTGAATAGAGGCACACTGTTGAGTTGTCCTATACTTTTTCCAACAAAAATCCAAACTTGACAGAATAATCAAAAAATTAAATGAGGAAATATATTAAGTGATTTTTTCCACCCAAGAACTGACCAAAAAGTCAGCCAGTAGCATACAGGCAATAGGAAAGGGAGCCAGTAGTAGGGCCAGCACCAGAACAAGAAAACAAGAAAACATCCAGCTCAACAAGAGAGGACTAGAGAGATATGTAGGCTGACGAAATTGGTGTCCAGTGGTGCAATCTATTGAGAAAATCCTGGAGTGATTTAAACCCAAAGGGGAAACTTTGGAAGGAAGCTTCACAGAGCAGAGATGACTAGTAAGGTGTAGTAGTAAGCAGTGTAAGTGTGGTATGGATCTGAACATCCAGTTGGCAGAATTTCCTAATATTTTGTATTCTGATGCCATAGAAAGATCTGAAGATGTAACACTCTAACCTCCAAAGATCCATGGGGTCTTTTTTTTTTTTTAGATTGATAAAAGAGGTTTATTATTAGGTTTGGAAGTAAGGAGATAGGTGAAGCTAGAGATAAGGAGGGCACTGGACAGAGGGTCCAGTGGACAGAGGATCCTCACATGGCTAGCATGTTTGGAATGTCTGCCGATCCATGGGGTCTTAATCCCAGGAGGAGGAGGTCAGTACAAGAACCCAGAGGTTCCAAAAAGAAATTAAGCAGAGCTAATAATTTCATCCAAAAATACAGCAAGAAATAGTCTGACCTTGGCACAAAATCCTAATTCAGTAACTAAAGAGGAAAGTAGGAAGCCACAGAAGTATCAGTAATTATTTAAAATCAAGAGCTTCTCCCCAAAGGGAGTAATTCTAAAACAACTGTAAACATAGATTCAAAGGAAAAAATGGGTGTTCCACAAATATTACATAAATAGCTAGGGAAAAAACTGAAAAAGGTTTATAAAAAGTTTGTGAGGGAAGAATTGAAAAGAAAATAAATAGCTTCAAAAAAGTGCTCTTACTCAAGTGTCAGATTTCCTGAAAACTAAAACAAACACAAATCAATGAGACAGCAAGAAATGTTAAAATGAAGTTGAAAATATGTGAAAATATGCTACATCTGCTGCTAAAAACTACCGATGTAGAAACTAGGTCAAGGATACTTTAGGAATCATTGAACTTCCTGAAAACTGTGCTTTAAGAAAAAAAAAAAAAAGCTTTGATACCATATTTCAAGAAATCATAAATGAAAACTGCCAGATTTATTAAAATAAAATTGTAAAGATGAGAAAGAAGGAATGCATCAATTACTTTCTGAAAGAAATATCCAAAAGAAAAGTCCTAGGAATGTCATAACCCATCAAAGAAAATGTATTACTAATAATCAGAAAGAAATAGTTCAAGTACTGAGGTACCATAGCCAGCAATTCAAAAGACCTATCAACTTCTACTAAAAATGAAAGATCTCAGAATCTAATATTCCAAAAGACCAAATATGTAGCCTTATAACCAAGAATAACTTACCTTTAAATGCTGAGTAAAATCCTACAATGAGTAAAATATGGAATAGAGAATTTTCAAGCATTTCTTATTAAAAGACAAGAGTTAAATAGGAAATGAAAAAAGTCCAGAGAAACCTAGAAAGATAGACTTATTTGACTTGGGAAAAGCCATTTAATGATATGACATTGACATCTTAAATAGGGGAAAAGAAAACAGGTATGTCAATTCAGAACCTTAATGTCTCTGGAAGATATTAAGGAAGTTAAAGAAAAACAGAAATCCAAAGAGTGGATGAGTTCTTTTCTGGGTTTTAAAGAAGGAAAAGAGAAGAGAAGGTAAGAAAGAGGAATATAGTAATATCGAAAAGAGTGGAATTTGCAATTTCTCCTATTTGGATGAATAAGAAAATATATAAAGTTGAATCAATTCTCTCTATATTTTAGAAATGAGAACTTTATCAGAAACTTTGAATATAAAAATGTTTTCCCAATTTATTGCTTTCCCTTTAATCTTGTCTGCATGAATTTTGTTTATACAAAAACTTTTTAACTTGATATAATCAAAATTATCTATTTTGTGATTAATAATGATCTTCAGTTCTTCTTTGGTCACAGATTCCTTCCTAGTCCACAAATCTGAGAGATAAACTATCTAATTTGTTTATAGTATCATTCTTTATGTCTAGATCATGAACTCATTTCAACCTTATCTTGGTATATGACTTTAGTTGTGAGTCAATGCCTTGTTTCTGTCATAGCAGTTTTCAATTTTTCCAGCACTTTTTGTCAAATAGTGAATTCTTATCCCCTTTCTTATACCTTTCCCCTACTACTTCTGTTTTCCCTTCTATTAGTCTACCACATCTTTTTTCCCCTTTCCCCTCCTACTTTCCTATAAGGTGAGATAAGTTTCTTTGGGAAAACAAATATGTCTAATATTCTCTCTTTGAGCCAAATCTGATGAGGATAAGAGTCATATACTCCTTCTTTTCCCTCAATTATAATTATAATAGATTTTCTTTGCCTCTTCATGAGGTGTGATTTCCCTTATTTTACCTCCACTTTCCCCTTTTTCTGGTACAATCCCCTTTCTACCTATAGTTTCTTTTTTATATTATAACAGTAAAATCAAATTATATATGTACTCTCTATGTATTTCCCATAACAGAGATACAGTTCTTAAGCTCTTTTCTTTTTACCTTTTTATGCTTCTCTTGAATTCTATATTTGGAGGTCAAATTTTTTTATTCAGTTCTTTTCATTAGAAATAAATGGAACTCACCTATTTTGTTGAATATCCATCTTTTTCCCTGAAAGAAAATGCTTAATTTAACAGGTTAGTTTATTCTTGGCTGTATTCCAAGTTTCTTTTCCTTTCAGAATATCAGATTCCAGGCCCTTTGATCCTTTAAGGCAGAAGCTGCTAGGTCCTGGGCAATACTTATTGTACTTCTCAGTATTTGAAGTTTTTTTTTTTTTTTCCTGGCTGCTTGCAATATTTTTTCCTTGGTCTGATAATTCTGAAATTTAGCCATGATATTCCTTGCAGTTTTAATTTTGGGATCTTTTTCAGGAAGTCGGTGAATTCTTTCAATGATGATTTTATCTTCTGATTCTATGACATCAGGACAGTTCTCTTTGATTTCCTGAACAATAGTGTCTAGGCTTTTTTTTTTTTCCATCATGATTTTCAGGAAGTACAATAATTCTTAGATTGTCTCTCTTAGATCTCCTAAATCTATTTTCCAGGTCAGTTGTTTTCCCAGAAAGGTATTTTACATTTTCTTCTATTTTTTTCATTTTTTTGGGTTTTGCTTGACTGATTCTTGATGTCTCATTGAGTCATTCATTTCCATTTGTTCAGTTCTTATTTTTTGTGGATTATTTTTTAATTTACTTTTTTTTAGTTCTTTTTGTATTTGGCCAACTGAATTTTTAAATAAGTTGTTTTGTTCTATGGATTTTTTCCCATTTCATAAATTGTTTTTTAAAGAAGTTATTTTCTTTTTCCATTTCAAAATTCTGTTTTTCAAGGAGTTGTTTTCCATTTTGTCAAATCTATTTTTTAATGAGTTATATGCTTTTTTCCATTTCACTATGTCTATTTTATAATGAATTTTGGTTCAGATAATTTCTATGTTTCCTTTTTCTCTTACAGAGTTCTCATTTCCTTTCCCCATTTTTTTTTCTAGCTTTCTTTTAAGATCTTTTTAAATTTCTTCTAGGAAAGCCTTGTAAGATAGGAACCAATTTATATCACTCTTTGGGGTTTCATCTGGAGACAATCTGCTTTTAGTCTCCTAAGGATTTGAAATCTTTTTTTTCACCATGAAAACTATCTATAATCAGAGGCTTTTTTTGCTTTTTTACTCATTTTTAAAAATTGAGATCTGCTTTTAGGGCTAGGGAGATCATCTAAACTTCCTGTACAAGTAGTTGCACTGACTTCCAGTTCTGGGTGGGGGTGGCCAGATCTCATGAAATTCTTGCATTTTGGGTTCACTATTTACCTTTGTGTTTGTTTTGGATGTTTTATAACTTCTCTGCTGATCTATTGGCTTGCAACCAGGGCAGAGTAGTCAAGACTGCTGTAGATTCCTCCCTGTAGATTCTCCAGCATGCAGAGCCCACACCACCCTAGGTCTCTGCATTGCTTGCTTGTACTTGGCCCACCCCCTCTGTGCCCAATTGAAACAGAACTTTTCTGAAGATCTTCAAAATTATCTTTTGCTGGCAATTTGTTACACTACCAATATTTGTGGGTTCTGCCAGTCCAGAACTAATTCAGAGGCTGGATTTGCTAATTAGTCTGAGGGTTGTGGGAAGAGGTCAGAAAGAACCGTGTGTCCTCTCCGCCATCTTGGCTCTGCCCCCAGGATTGATTCTTAATAACTTTTGGCTGCTTTCAAAATTTAAATATCCTTTCAAGAGAACATGAAAGGAAGCTTTGCCTTTATTGAAGATTTTCAGAATAATATGCAAGAAGCTCTGAAACCAATACCTCTGAAAGTAGTTCCTACTGAAGACTTCCAGTTAAATTCCCAGTAAAAGGGAAATGTTATATTATCTGCTTTAAAGGAAACAAATTGCTCATCTGGTGCCTTTCAATTTATTAGATCTAAACTCCAGCTCTAGTATTTATAATTTGGAATATTTAAGTTTACTTGTGTGATGACCGCGTATTTAAAATCAGCCAAAGTTAGGAATTCAGGTTAAGGAAAAAATCTTCAATCTTTATTGAAGAGGTGAAGAAGGATTGTGACAGCAATATGGGCAAGAAAGATTGCGATAACAATATGGGCAGCTGTGACAGGAAACCAGCTAACAGAGGGGGATTGGAGGTGAAGGGTAGTCGCAATAGCAATGCAAGCAACTGTGTCAAGATGCCAGCCAGCAGTCTCTCCTTTCACTTCCCTTTCCACTCCCCTGCTTCCACCCACCAAAAACGTCATTTCCTATACAACACATCAGGACTTGCACTAACAGTGGGCGGGGGCCATTCTTTCTCCAAGCATATATATTAATAGAGTATGGTCCAATTACTATTTAGCCTCACGTGCTTGGGACCTCAGTGCATCAACTCAAGCCTCAGCCCGTTACATACTTGGACAAGAGGAGCAGGGAGGAAAAGAAAATAAGCAAATATTGAGTGCCTACAATGTGCTAGGCACTGTGCTAGACTTTTTTTTTAATTACAAATATTATCTCATTTATTTTTCACAGCAATCCTAGAGAATAGATTATTATTATGCCCATTTCACTTACAGAGGAAAGCGAGACAGATTAAGTAACTTGTCCAGTGTCACACAGTTAGTTAAGTGCCCCGAGTCTAGGTCCAATGCTTTATTCATTGTACCATTTATCTGCCTCCACAATTAACCTTTCTGGGGTTCAGAGGTTTTACTCATCTCCACAAAGAGAAGGCTAGGCTCAATGATATCTAATATTTTTTTCACCCCTAATATATTATTTCAACTGTGTATTACTGTCACACAAAGAAAATGATTTAGAACCAAAAGGGTTCCCAGAAGTCACCTAGTTCAACCTTCTAATTTTATGATTTATATTAAAAAACTGAGGTACAACTAGGTTAAATGATTTAACCACGGTCACACTGATTTTAAATAGAAGATCCAAAAATCAAATCCAGGTCATTTCACTCCAAACACAGTGTTTTCTCATCATACCATATGTGGTAGGAATGAAAATGGAAGGACCAATATATGGGTAACTAGTATAACTTTGCCTAGTAGACTTATTAAGTACATTTGTGAATTTTAAGTGGACTTATTAAGACTTATTACTAGTTAGTAGACATTATTTCTATTTTTAGAACCTAACACAACTAGAAATAGTGCTTTTTTGATATGTGGATTGTAAATACCTTTGTTTCAAAAGAGTTATCTTCTCTGACAAAGTTGAACTTCCTGGAACTGCTTTTTTCTAATAAACCAAGTTATATGACTACAAGGCTCCTCTTACCTGAATATCCTCTACAGTGATCTGGCTATAATGACCAGTATTTCTAGTTCAATAGAGATATCATGTTCCCTGACACATTGCAATTCACTGTTAACATATGCATATGGGTTAAGTTATCATATTAAAATAAAATACTATTGAGAAAAAAATCTATCATCATCATCATCTACAATAAGTATGTATTAATCATTTACTAGATGCCATGCACTATGCTAAATGCTGGGGATTAAAAGAGGGGACAACCCCTACCTTCAACAGGCTCACATTCTATGTAGATTTACAACATGCAAACAATTATATATACAAGATCACACACACACACACACACACACACACACACACACACATATATAGAAAGAGAGAGAAAGAGAGAGAGAGAGAGAGAGAGAGAGAGAGAGAGAGAGAGAGAGAGAGAACGAACATATTGGAGGTAATCTCAGGGGGAAGGTACTATTGGTAAGGAGGACTAGAAATAATGCTTGAGGAAGGTGGAATATGAGCTGGGTCTTAAAGAATTCAGGAATTGAAGGTAAGAAGGGAGAACATTCCAAGCATGGGGTAGGGAGAAGTCATTGAAAGACATGGAGTTGGTTGATCATGTATCCTATGAGAGGAACGAAAGAGGGAAGGAAGGAAAGAAGAAAGAAGGAGGGAAAGGAGCAAGGAAGAGAGGAAGAAAGAGAGGGAGAAAGGGAAGGAGTTAGGAAGAAATAAGGGAAGGGAGGGAGAGAAAGAGGGAAGAAAGCAGGGAGGAAGGAAAAAAGAAAGGAAATAAGGAAGCAAGGAGGAAAGGAGAAGAAAAGAAGAAAGGATGGAGGAAGAAAAGGAATAAAGAAAGAAGGAAATAAGAAAGGAGTAAAGGAAGGAAGGAAAGAAAGAAAGAAGGAGGGAAAGGAGCAAGGAAGAGAGGAAGAAAGAGAGGGAGAAAGGGAAAGAATGGAGGAAAGAAGGAAGGAAGGAAGATGAGGAGGAAGGAAAGGAGGGAGGGAGAAAGGGAAGGAGTTAGGAAGAAATAAGGGAGAGAAAGAAAGAAAAGAAAAGGAAGCAAGGAACCAAGAAGGGAGAGAAGGAATCAATATGTGAAGTTATTTGATCTTGGAAATAATAAGAAGGCATTGTACTTCATTTAGTAGGGAAAAACAAAATTTATGAGTAAGGGAACTTTTTCATTCAACATAAATCAACCAACCAATAAACATCAATTAATCACCTAGTCTGTGGTAGACATCCTGGTTGGGATCTATAAACAAAAATGAAACTGTCTTTAATGTCCAGAATAGTTTATATCCAATTTGAGGAAACCCATATCTATAAATGCAATATACAAAATAAATATAAAGTCATTTGGGGGACATGGAGAAGCATTAAAATCTGGGAGCGTAAGAAAGATCTCATGGAGTTCTCATGGCCAAAGAATGAATACCTGGTTTTCTGCCCCTGATGAGGTTGATCTTAAGACCACAGCATGTCCTTGAATCCCTTAGCCCAGCTATGTTTCATTGGTGTAGTCTGTAGTATATACAGGGTCACCTTCACATCAGTATGAGGCATCCAAGAACAAACTTAATAGGGGAATCATAATATTTCACATTTGTAGAGTGCGATAATAGTTCCAAAGTACTTTCCACCTCCACTATCTCATTTGATCCTCTCAAGAACTCTGCAAGAGAAGTAATGATGCTTCTAATGTTCCTATGGTTTCCTTTTCCTCCCTTGATCTATTAATCCTTCTGAAGAATAGTAAAGATGAAATAAATCAGTCCAAAGTACTGTCTTGACAGATAGGACTGAGCAGAATGAGTTACTTATTCTCGGCTAACCTTCAGAAAATAATAGCAGCTTGATTTTCTTTATCATAAAAACTCCAAACAATGACATATCTTGTTTTAGAAGTACATCTTGACAATATCCACTCTATGCCTTGAAATTAATCCCAAAACACAATGGCATTTGTCTTTGTCTTAACAAAATGGAATCACTTTTCTTTTTGTTTTTAAAATTTATGTAATCACTTCAAAAGGGATATGAGTACTTGGAATACAAAATTTTGATTTGTAATCAAGTTTCTCTGTCCTTTAGGATCTCAACAAAGCCTCTTTTTGCTTCCCTTTCTATGTTCTTGACATCCTTTTGAATCACTTTTCTTCTTCATAGATGCTCCCTCTGCTCTCTGCCTTCTCTGAGGCATATATTAAAAGACTAGTCCTCTCAGAAATCATGCAGTCTCAGTGCACAAGGGCCCACTGATTAGAGAAGATATTTTATAAATGTCTGTAGGATGAATGAATGAATAATCAATACTTCATAACAAATGGTGCAGTTCAGTAGTTATCAAACTAATTTTTTTTTTTTTTTTTTATCTTGGCACTGCTTACTTTGCTATGAGGAACTGAAGCTATTGGAAACACTGTGGTACAGTTGGAAGAGTTAATGCAGGAGCTAAAAACAATCACCAGCACTTATATAGTGCTTTAAGGCTTGCTAAGTGCTTAACAAATATTAACCTATTTGGGACAATGATCCCCATTTTATACATGAGGAAAGTAAGGCACTAGCTAATTTAGTTACAATTTTCCAAGCCATTAGTCTTGAAACAGCATGATTGATAAACATCCACTTTAGAATTAAGGAAATGAAAGCAGATAGAGGTTAAATGGCTTGCCCATAGTCACACAACTAGCAGGTATGTGAGTCACAATTCAAACTCAGATCTTCCTAACTCCAAGCTTGATTCTACTCAGATTTGAATTCAGCTTTATCTTGCTTTGTCAATGAGGAAACTCACAAAGCATATATTTGTGGAAAAGACCGAATACTTAAGCTTCAGTCCTCCAATTTGTGGTCTAGTGATATATTTCAAGATTAGTTCACAGATTTCAGTAATTTTTTTCTGAATAGTATAATTTCCAGACTACATATGCTAGATAAGTAAAAACATATCAAATAAGTTTTTCTTTTAAAAATCTGAAATAACATAACTGCATGGCTCCTTTAGTGAAATGTGTGGCATACTAGCATGATATGACATTCCTTTGAGTATTACTGATCTAGATTAAGATATCTCAAAATAGGATGCCCAAAAGAATTATGATGGAATTCCATGAAGGCCTTAAACTCATAAGTCCAAATGACTGTTTGCAAGTGTTGGAACTAGCGAACAAGATGTTATATATAAGATCCAGTCTACTTTTTTTGTCTACTTTTTTTCTTTTTATTAACATTATTCAAAGTATGAAATATAACCATTTGGAAATATTATACATCATATCAATTGAAATGTTATTTTATCATAACATTCTCTTTGTGTATATGTGTTTGTGTGTATGTTTGATAATATGAATGATGAGAATAATAGTAGGTAGCATTTATATGATATATAATATGTGCCAGGCTCTGTGCTGAGTGCCTTACAATATTATCTCATTTGATGTTCACAACAACTCTGGGAGGTTGGTGCAATGATGATCCCTGTTTTATAGATGAGGAAAATGAGGCACCAGCTAATTTATTTGCTCAAGTTTACACAACTAGTAATTCTCTGAGACCAGATTTGAATATAACTTTATCTTGCTTTGTCAATGAGGAAACTCACAAAGCATATGTTTGTGGAAAATACCTAATACCTAAGTTTCAATCCTCTGACTTCTGGTCCAGTATTCTTTTCACTAAATAATATTTTTAACTCACCTTCTAAATGAACTTACAATTTCCCAAGCCATCAGTCTTGAAATAGCATGATTGATAAATAAAACAGTGATCTTGGAGAAAAGAGATCTGAGTTCTAATTCTGCTTCCACTATTTGCAAGCTGTGTGACCTTGGTCACATCACTTATATTTGTTCAATCTTTAGTTTCTTCATCTATAAAATAAGATCATATATATAAAGGAATTTATGATTATGCAAATAGGTTAAGGATTCAAATTATCTTGAAATATGAAAATTCCTAGTGTGGGCACTCCTTTTACAATGAAGATTCTAACAAGCTATGAAAAGACCTAAATTGCTGCTTGAAGTACATGGGGCATTGTAAGTAGCAGAGGAGAGATTTGAATCCAGGTGTTCTAGTACTCTATCCATCATGTAATTAAAGCTTTTTTTTTTTTTTTAATCTAGGCAGGATCTGTTATGTCTTGTGTTTAAATAATAGACTTGGGGAAACCAGGGTCTAATTTTATAATTATTATAGGTCTGTTCTAGCTATAAGATTCTATGAATATTTTACTAGTTGGCTTTATCCTGTACCTTACTGATATAAGGGTTGACTCATCAAATTATTGTCAAATAAACCTAATTATAATAACTATAATAATAGCAAGTGGCATTTATATTATACTTAAATTTTTTCATATGGTCATAAGTTTAGTGGGAAGAATCTTAAAGGCCATTGAGTATAACCTTTTCACTTGGGGAACATGAGTTCCCCAAAGTTAAGTGACTTCTCCAAGATCACATAGAGAGTAAATATCAAAGCTGAGATTTGAACCCAGGTTCTCAGACTTCAATATAGATACCTAGGTTATTGTGTTTAAACCTTTCAACAGCCTGATTAGGTAGTTACTTACTTATTAATAGCTTCATATTACAAACAAGTAATTTAAGACTCAGATAAGTTTGGTGATTTTATCATAATCATACAATTAGTAAGTGTCACAATCATGTTGCCTCTAACTCTAGCATTCAGAGTCTTTGTGAAGCATCATCTAACAGCCATAATCCTTATATTCTTGGGGGGGATATTTTGGCACACACATAGTTGTAAGTATCAGAGCTTTGGAGCTTTGGAAAGAAGAGAACGAAAAGTCATACTTCTAATAGTTTAGTGTGAGAGGTGATTCATTTGGTCCTCTACTCTATTCCAAACAGTGTTAATCAATTTGATAGAATCCTATCAAAGTTCTGTATATAAGTCCCTAGATCTGTGAGCTAAAGATTTTAAGATAATTTGCTTAACTATATGAAGTTAAATAAAAGCTCTCCACCCTTATGTTGTCTTGTGTGGTGATCAAGTCCAATATGGCAGAGATGATTCAACTACATGGAAAATCCCCCAAAACATTATATTTTACTTTTAAAAATTTAAACATGTATCTCTATTAATTGATATATAATGTATGGTAAAACCAAATATGATTGACAGAATATAATGGATAGAGGATTGGTCTTGAAATCAGGATGACCTTCAATGACCTATATTAGCATGTGATCATAGGCAAGTCTTATTAATCTGTCAGTGTCCTAAGTGGCCTAAGCAATTCTCTTTATAAATAACAGTTGTAGATCTGCATCAGTGGAGGGAGTTTACATACCAAGAGTTTCATATATTGATGTAATCACAGGATTAGATTTTTTAAAAAGTCAAATAGAGTAAAACCATAATAACATTAATTTTGAGATTTATAAAAAAAATCTGTGTCACATATGGTTTCCTTGTTATAGTTAGAATACTATCAAATAGATACAAAGGATAAATAATATAATCAAATCTTTAGAATAGTAAGTTAATTTACTATAGGATTATGTTGTTTGTATAACTTAGGCGTGTCAAAATTTTGATATTTTGTGTTTGATGGTTATATAAATTAATAAAATAGTATAGAAAAAAAGAAATTCCCTCAAAATATTTTTGTACCTGCAGACCAATCTCTTGTCCAATAGGGACCATGAGACCATTTTATGACATCTTAGGTCATTAACTACAGCAGTGTGTACCATTTCCTCCTACCTAAACTAAAGAGAAGTCTGTCTCTCTTGTGTGGAGATATTCCTTACTTTATCCAACTTATGATCCTGCTGATAGATTATTTTGTTTGATCATATCAACCAATGAAATGATTTTGTATTTGGTATAGCTGGTCTGGAATAACTAGAGATCTAGCCCTATAAAAATAGGGCCTTGGAAGGAGAGATCTGAGATCATAAGGAAGATCTGAGATGCAGAGGACCATGGACTCCCTTAGAAAGTGCAATTGGCTCAGAACTCTGTCTCAGTCTCTTTTATTGTAGGTGAGATAATTTTAATCCTCACATTAGTTATTTTTAAATTAATATTTATTGAGATGCAAGGCACTGTGCTGGTATACTTAGAGTTATAAAGATAAGTCTTAGCCACAAAGAAGCTTATAATTTAAGAGCAGATAACATTTTATCTATGCTACAAGGCAGAATGTAAATAGGTATGCTAACTGAAGCCTAAGAAGGTTCAAGGCTCTTAAGCCATAATGAAAAAACTTAATACATTGTTCTCTAATATAGAATTATATTAGTTGAATATTGATCAAATGAATGAGTGAATGAATTATGTGTTGTTTTGAATATCTCCTGCTTTTGCAATGTTAACTACATGAATTTGGAAGAGAGAGAATGTTTCCATATCTGAGAAAAAATAACAAAAATTAAAAGATGGTCTCTAAATGGAATGTTTTGGGCTTTCTGTTTCTTTTGTGATATTTAAATATTATTTTTTTGTATTCTCTTATAATTCAGTTGGCACAGTACTAAGTATGCAGAATTTGACATCACACTGTATGGTACTAGGAACTTACCTGGAACTAACTTCTCCCAAATTACTTAATTGCTGAATGTTATGACCTTTTCTCAGTCCTCACAATTCCAGACTTTTGACAGTTTTTGACAAAGGCAATAATTGTTTTCTCTATATTATTCTCTTCTCTTTAGGCTTCTGTGACACTACTTACTGCTGGTTTGAACCCCCCCTTCTTGGTCTGCAATATCTTTATTCAAATCATGCTGATTAATTGTGAGTGCTCCGCAAGTCTCTGTCCTTTTCCTTCTTAACCTACCTCAGTATTATTTCAGTTGTTGATCTCCTCACTTTCCATCCATTTCCAGGCTTATCTAGTATCTCTATGCAGATATTTCTCAGATCTACTTATCCATCCCTAACTTCTGTGATAATCTACATTTGGATATTTCTAACTGCCTAGTGAACATTTCAAGCAAGATTTCCTCTAGACCTTATAAACTCAAAATGTCCCAAACTGAACTCATTATGCTTTCCCTTTCTCCTAACTTCACTAGCACTATGTGGTACCATTGTCCTCCCAGTCACAAGGGAATGCTAAGTACCACCCTTGACTCCTCACTTTCAACTCCTACATTTACTCTGTTGCCAAGTCCTGTCATTTCTGCCTTCATATTTACACACTGCCACCACCCTGATTTCAGGCTTTCATTACCTTATAGTTAGTTATATCACAGTTAGCCTTCCTCAAATTTCTCCCCATTCCAGTTTATTTTCCAATCAACAGTCAAACTGATCTTCCCATAGTACAAATTTGACCATGTTATTCCTTTCTTGAATCAACTCCACTAGTATCTCCAGCATTATATAGAAAATTCTCTGTTTGACTATTAAAATATTTCATAACTTGGTCCCTTTCTATCTAATCTTCCTCAACACTGACAAGTACTATGGAATCCACTGGATGGCTTCCTCACTGTTCTTTTTGATGCATTTCTCAACTCCAGGCATTTTCACTTGTTTTTTCCCGTGCTATGAACTTTCTTTCTCCCTTCTCATTTTTGCCTCCAGGCTTCACTGGATTCCTTTGAATCAGCTACAATTTTGTCTTCTACAAGAAGCCTTTCCTAATTCTTTTAGTTGCTACTGCCTTCTTCTTGTTGATTGTCTCCAATTTATTTCATATATATGTGTATACACCCATGTACATATATATATGTGTGTGTGTACTCATATATAAACACATATAATTGCTTTTTTTTTTTTTACATATAGTTTGCACATAGTTGTTTATATATTTTATCTTTCTCATTGAACTGTGAGCTCTGTGAGATCAGGTTCCATCTTATCTTTGTATCCCCAGCACTTAGCCCAGTGGTTGGAACATAGCAAGTACTTAATAAATAGTTATTGACTGAATGAGGTACTATGGATCATAGAAGACAGAGAAATAAAAGCACAAAGCCTGCTCTTAAGGTGTTTACAAGCCTTCTGACTGAATCACTGACTGAAGACTACATATGCCATATGGATAATTCCCTCTCTCTATTTGCCAGATAGTTGCTTCTTTGCTTGGGAGAGTTCAAGAGCTAATCCATGTATGTTGTACAACATAAGTGCTTATGTAATTTGTTTAAAAAACATTTCTGAATTTTCATGGGCTTTGTTGTAAGAACTTTTAACATCTTCTCTAACAGACTCCAATGTTTTGGACTTATTTATTCATTTCCCCAATGGTTTGGAGATTTAAAAAGTAAGAAAAAGTTACTTAAGAAAAAGTTACTGAATTAGTTCAACTAGGTTAGTAGTTCACCAGGCCCGGAGTAAAAACACCTGAATCCAAATCCAGCCTCCCTATTAGCTGTGTGAACCTGTGGAAGTCATTTAACCCTATTTGCCTAAATTTCCTCATCTGTAAAATGAACTGGAAAAGGAAATGACAAACCATTTCAGTAACTTTGCCAAGAAAAATCCAAATGGAGTCATGAGTTAGACATAACTAAAATGACTGAACAGCAATAACTGAAGGGGAAGAGTTGGGTACTAGCCCATTCCATCAGAGAAATGTTCAAATGTATGGAATAGACAGTCTCCTAAATTACCAACTGGTTTGAGGCCTGTCAGCTATCCTCAGCGTGGGTCAGCTCATATTAGCCCATATCAAGATGGTTTTACTGGGTTGTGATTACTGACCATTTTTCAGATTTTTGGAGCCACAAATGAGAATGTCACTAGTCACTAATATTCATTAGTCATAGGAATTGCAATCAGATAAGGGTAATAGTTGATCATCAGGAAAACCTAGAAATGACTGGGCTATGTTCTATAGACAATTAGAAAATTTTTCTCAGATTGGTGATTGAATTTGAATGCTAAAGTAGAAATTGTATGCTGGTCTGACGACACATGATATTCAGTATTCAATTTATCATTGCTGAATTATTTCTGACATGAACCTGGAAGGTTATTTCTATAGGTAAGTCTACAATCTAAAGATTTACAATGGGCACTGATTAAGAAATTATGGTTCTAAAAGAAAAATGACTTCCAGGTTCTCAAGTTCATCCAGAGAAACAGACTGATATTATTAGTGTCAGGCTAGCCATTGCACCAGGAGATCTGGTTTTAAATTCTTCCACTGGCATTTGTAATCTGCATCATCCTGATTATGTCACTTAACCTTAGCCCAGTGACTAGCAATAAATATTTAATAAGTGCTAGTTGATTGATAGTTTTCTGAGTTTCAGTTTACTATCAGTAAAGTGGAATAATAAGTGTAAAAACCTCACAAACTTGTAGTGAGATGCAAATGGGATTACAAATGTAAAGTGCTTGGCAAACTTCAAAACATTGTGTAAGTGCCAATTATTATTCTTATTGTTGTTGAAGAGTCATGGTACTTTTGAATTTTTGTATAAAAAGAAGAATTAATGACAAACAATTTAATTGATACCTTTCAATAGATGTTGAGTAGTTGGTATATTATTGTCTTGTAATGTACCCTTTTGTTTTTGCATCTATATAGTGATTTAACTGTTGAGAGATTCCTAAAGAACCAGGATCACTCTGATAAGCTGTCTTCAGTTCATTTATTCATCCACTCATCCAATAAATAAAATCCATTTATTCAACAACTATAGTAGAATGCCTGTTATGAGCAAGGCATAGTGTATTATGTAGAATGCAAGGGTGAAAAAGACATGGTCATTGCCTTTAAGGAATTTAAAATTTGGTAAAACTTCTTATTGGACTGTGATTATGCTCAACTGGACATCACACATTAAAACTAATGTACAAAAATTATATTTTAATACTTTTACCAATAATGCTACCAAAGCATCAATGACAATCACAGAATATTCTCTATACATAAAATGCTGGATTTTCTCTGTATTATTCTTGTCCTTTCAACTATAGGTCTGCCATTAGGTACTGAATTGGACAATTTCTATTTATAGGAACTCAAATTTTCTATTTTCTAAGCTGGTAATCTCCAAGCTACTTTGAAGAAAAGGAAATTATTTATTTTCTTTCTTACTTCTCATGAATATTACTCCTTCCCTGAAAACTTTAATTCACTCTTATATGAGTCTAATAATTGATCCCATTGAGAGAAATAAAAAAGAGGGAGAAATGCAATTTTAAGGTAGAATAGCATTGGGCAGAGAGCAATCTGATTTTTTAAATTGTGTTTCTTTAAGTTGTTTTTATTTTCAAAAGAAGAGTTACTGTTTGGGAGTAGTTTAAGGAAGGATAAAAATAAAAGCTATGTAGTTTACCCTCTATTCAATCACAGAGTCTAAGAGGGCTCTGTCATATTACATTGAAGATGTGGGAAAGCAAGATCATTACCAAGTGAAGAAAAACACTATTTTTATAATTATTTGATATATCATATGTGAAGGATGGGATCTCTTATAATTGTAATGAGCAAATATCTGGACTCAAGTTGCATTTCTTTTTCTTTACTGCTCTTAATGAAAAATACTCCTTCTTGCAAGTAGTTCATGAAGGAGAAACTAGCCAATCAAGAAATGCATATTTAAACTTCCTATGTACTTATGCATCATTGATGTCATGAGACTAGTAAATATTTAATAATCAACTCTTGGGGATGAGGATATACATAATATATGTTTATCTTAGTGTATATATATATACACAATAATTTACATTATGCACATTTTCTCCATAACTTTCTTAGATCTAGACAACCAGCAAAACAATAAATTAAGGTTTCATTTGTAACATTTGCCAATGAGTGAGATGCAAATGACAATTGCATCTGAAATGCAATAACTGAATGACTGAAAATGACAATAATCTAAGCTAGTTCAAGTTAGCTCCAGTATACCCCTGAGTAAACCTGTGTGTATGGAATAAGTTACATGGTTGCTTTTTTTTTTTTTTTTTCTGTCTCTGAGTATCTGGAACTGTCAGGATTCATTTGGGAGTAATTCTAATGAATATAAACTCATTCAGTCACTAAGCATTTGTTAAGGACCTGTCCGTGCCAGAGGTCTGTAAAAGAAATGCTACCATCTGACAGTCATTGCCTTTATATTTCTTTGTTGAGCTCTGTTGGAAGAAGATAAGAAATTGGGACAATGGCTATACTACAACAAATTCATGGTATAGAATTTCAGCTGGTTCCCCACCACCCAAATCATTTTATTTATCTACTTCTTATTACATCTCTACTGAATTCCCTACTGATTTTCTTATCTTTTCTATTCTTATGAAATCACTAAGCCTAGCTCTATTCTCTTTATTCTTAACTGGTGAACTCCCCTGCAACTTTACTGATAGGAGCAAAGATATCTCACATAATTTTTCTCAACTCCCATTTCTTAACACCCAAAATATGTCATCACCCATCATCTTCCTCTACTTTCCAGTCTCAGAAGAAGAAATGTCTCCATCCTTCTTTCCATCTTCTTTGTCTCCATCATTAATTCAATACTGTCTTAATTCCTCTTGAACTTTGCACTGTCAATTATCTTTTCCCCTAAATTCTCATCTCCTTTATTGGTTTTCCTCCACTATTTATAACACATTGTTTTTTCAAATCAAAAATCAAACAAAAAAACTAAACTTTCTGTCACTATGCCTTCCCTCAAGTTACCACCAAACTTAAATTCTCTCATTTACAAACATAGAGAAAAGTAGTCTTCAATGGTAATTCTATTTACTCATTACTCCATCAACAAATCAAATATAGAAAATAAGATCTCATATAACACTAGAAACATATTGTATTGTACACTTTAGCAAAATGTACCAAAATAATAAATATTATATAATTTTCTATGATGTTTTATCAACTAGCCTGAAACTTAGTTTGCCTCTCTGTTCTTGCTTTAAAAAATACAATTACAATAAATATGTGCATTGTTTGGATATGGTATGACTTTAAATAGCTATCCAAATTTTGCTGTATTTTAAATGTAGTTTTTATAGTTTCACAATGTATGTATAAAGAGCTTGACATTCACCAATCAATTGACTCCAGTTTTTAACATAATGATTGCATAAATTTAGTATATGTGTGGGAGGTACCTTATTTGTAGATGACTTTCAGGACTAAATTTGGTAAATCAAATCAAATGTTTATATAAAAATCAGTTAAAAAAAAAAACACTAGACATGATGCGATTTGATATTCTGCACAGTACTTAGTCAATTATGTGCCTGTGAAGATGTATATCTCCTACAAAAATCATCTACAGAAGTTTCTTTGTCTTCTTTTCATAATGTCATAGTTGTTTGTCCTTTGTTGTCAAAAACAATTATGACATCAGGATGGTGATGATATAACATGCAAGTGAATTGAATTTGAGTGAGGAAGGACTGGGCAAGATCACCAGTCTTATTTTCTCTTCTGAAATCATCTGGGTCCAGTGGCAAGATATAGATCAGGATGATTGGGGATGGCTCTGGATACAAAAGGAGACCTTGGTCTTATTAAGTTAAGAACTTTTTAAATTAAGGTCTCCAACCTTAATTTGATCTCAGTTTGACTAAGCCAACTGCCCATTCAATGATTAAGGCTAGCTAGGAAATGAGACAAAGAGAGGCTTTTTTTTTTTTTTTTTTTTTTTTTTTAATACTGAGTCAAAAAATATCAATCTGGGTTTAGAAGGGGAAAACTCTCAGGATTTCAGGCCAAAACAGAAATAAGAGCTATTTAAATACAATTCACTTGCATGTGACAGCATCATCTCCCTGATGTCCTGCTCATCTTCAAGAATGAAGCATTGTCCTACCTACTACTTCAAGAGTAGGTATGCTTTGGATTTTGTTTTTGTATCTGTAGCACAGTGTCTTGCATAGAACAGATACCTAACAAGCATTTATTAAGTTGAATCACTGACATGACAAAATCCCTAGATTATTCTGGCTCTAGAATCATTCTCCCTAACATTTTGGCTTTGTTAAATTTATTTGATTATAATTTCTTCTTCTTTCATAAGATTTTGTTCTTGAAGGGACACTACAATGAGTAACTTCTCCAAACCCTGTTTAAACCATGCCTTCATGTTGGTCCTCCCTTTAGTTCCAATTCACATTTTCCTTTTCCAAATTTCACCATCCATTCCCCTTCTCTTTCTTACTAATATTAAAGCACATAATTTCTCAGTACCATTTTAGAACAAAGGGTTTTTGAAAAGTTCATCATAAAATTTAAGTTTCAAGAAGGGAAATAAAGTGGAAGCTTGATTCAATTAATGGGATAGATTAAGTATTAAAGACATAAACTACATGGATTTGAATGAATCACAGATTTGCACTTATCTAGTAAATCTGGGACAATGAATCTAGATAATCCAGGAAAAGAAAAGATGGTCATTTTGGATTGAATTATCTATACTGTCTGACTGTACTTTAAATAATCAAACCTTGGCTTTGTTTCAGCCATATAGTTTTAACCACAAACCCACATGAAAGATAAAATTAGATCTGCAGTTTTTTTAAAGGTTCCCAATGGCTATATTGGGCTGCAAAATGATACAGTGGATAAAACACTGGACCTGGAGTCAGGAAGACTCATCTTCATGAATTCAAATCCAAGTTTGACACTTTCTAGTTGTGTTCTGGGCAAATTATTTGAACCTGTTTGCCTTCATTTCCTCAGCTGTGAAATGAGTTGGAGAAGGAAACAACAAACCTCTCTCCTATTATACCAAGAAGGCCTTAAATGGATTCACAATACCTAAATACTGCCATGTCCAAAGGAAAATGAACTTTTTTTTGAGGCAGTTAGATCACAGCTGAATTCCCTAAATCACAGAATATTAGAACCATGTAATGGACTGAAGCTCTTGAGTCATACTGAGGTCCCAAGCACTTGAGGCTAATTAGCAATTGGACAATACTCTATTAATGTATGCTTGGAGAAAGAATGGCCCTGCCTACTCTCTGTGTAAGTTTGATGTGTTGTATAGGAAATTGCATAGAGGATTTGGTGGGTGGAGTGTGAGAGTCAGAAGCACTGCTGGCCGGATTCATGTTGTGATTGCACTCATTTCGTATAGCCATTCCCCTTCACCTCTGCAAAGAATAAAGATCAAGGATTTTCCCTTATCCGGACTTCCTGAATCCCTCCAATTTTAAAATACACAGTCATCACAGAAACAGAAGAAATATTTAAAATCATCTAACCCAACCCCTTAAGAAATCAGAGATGGAAACATAAGGAAACAGAGGTAAACCTGATTCAAAGTTCCAGTTAATGCATGTCAGAAATTGGATTCAAGTTCAAATCATTGAACTTGTTCTTTGTTATTTACCAATATCATGCTGCCTCTCCCAGAAAATGTTTCAGTTGTTATTCTTTGATTGTCATGTCATTGTGTTTCTCAGAATCACATACCTGTCATCTTTAATGATAGACTATAAGTCCTTGAAGTGTGTTTGTGGGGAGGGAGGGGATGTTTCATTTTTGTCTTTGGATTCTTAACATCTTGCATAGTATCTAGTAGATGATATGTGTTTAACAACAACAGGAATAATAACAGTAAAATAAGAAGCATTTACAAAGTACGTATAATACATTAGACACTGTGTTCAGTTCTAGAAATACCAGGAAAGGCAAATAAAAAACAAAAACAAAAAGAAACCAGTTCCTGCCCTCAAGAAGTTTACAATCTAATAAGGAAGAAGACAATACACAAAGGATTATGCGCAGATTTTTATTCAGTCATTCAGTTGTGTCCAACTCTTTGTAGGCCATATTATTCATGGAATTTTCTTGGTGAAGGTATTGGAGTGATTTACTGTAACCTCCCACCTCTGAGATTACTGATTGCCAGGGCCATACATACCAATCTTCCCTGGATAGACATGGAGAAGAGACCGATGTTAAAGTGCCAAACAGCCTTTCTTCATTGGTAATCTCAACAGGGATTGGCAGGAAGCAAGAGCAAATGTATGTACGTCTGTGTCTCTTTCTGCATCCCTGAATCTCTCTACTTTTCTCTGCATCCTTCTTCTTCACCTATGGCAAAGCTGGACATTTATCCTTACTCTCCTCTGGGATTACCTTGTACCTAGCCCATTCAGCACTGCTTAGGTGGATCCACAGAAGGGAGACATCTGGAGTTAGTGCTGAGTCCTAAGAAAAGATCTAACATCTGTAAGACACAACCTCCTGCCTCAGAGGCCAAACCGCTTTTTACCTCCTGGGTCCACCCTACCAGCTGATGGTATACATGGCAATTCTCAAAAGGAAAGTCTCTAACACATCCCCCTTTTTGTTTAGCGAGGACGCTCATAAAACCAGCTTTGCTATTAAAAATGTAAAAATATATCTGCATTTAAAAAATAGGCTTAGAGTTAAAAGAAAATACAAAGATGCAATAAAGGAGATGAGAAGGGAAGTATGTTCATCTTCCATAACTTCTTCAGGCTGACAAGGGACATAAGTGCTGACCCCACCCAATGGGGTCCAGACTGAAGAGGGGAGAGGAATAACTTGTAGGTGGCAGCAGCAGCATCCAATACCAAATGTCAAGATCAGATCTAAGGTGATTTCAGGTTGGCCAAATGATTGGTATTTTTGGAATCCTTCTGAAATCCAGTGCCTTCCCCATGAAGACCTGCAAGACATAAATATCCTGGCTCTCTCCAAAGTACTAAGGTTGGACCTTGTCAATGTCCTTCCTCATCCTTTCAGAGGAGCTTTTGAATGTTCTGATGCTTAAAGCCCTGTTTTAAGACTTCATCCACATCCACCCGTCTGGCTCTCTAACTTACATACAACAGCTGCATCACTGGGCATGATCACCAGCAAACTTACCCTGACCATTATGCATTCCTGCCTTTAAAAACATCTCTCAACAAGGCTGAGAGTCCCTTGCAGGGTCTGGCAATCCTCACGTGTAACCTCTCCCTCAGAGATCACTAATTGCCAGCAGGTCTAATCCTAAACCTTAGGATGATTCTGGCCACTGCCTCATCAGGCAGTGTTCTTGTTCACAGAGCTCCCGGACACAGGAGCTCGCAAGTTCAGGTTTGAAAGACACTGGAGCCAACATTCTCCCATCTTTTTATCATCTCCTCAAGGCTTGCATCCTTATGTAAGGAGGACATGGCTTTCTGGCAATGGGCGTTAGTGTTCTTTCTAGCCAATTTCCTGATGAGAAGACCAGCTGCTTCTCCTTTACCTACTAACCTCTCAACAACCACCTGTAGGTGAGCCATAAAATCAGGGAAAGATTATGGAGATTTAACCTTGTAAATGTCAACTGCTTCTTTCAATTCCTCAAATTTCTTCCACTCTAATGCGGCCCACGGTCTTTCCTGGGGACTATCAAATACGCCAAATCCTTGCTTCTTGGTTCTCTTCATTTGCTGCCTTCTGTAACATACATCCTAATATCTATCTACTTCCTGCTTCTTTCCCCACTGCCTCTTCCTGTGACATCACATCTACTTTTGGCTTGCCTTATGAGTCTTGGGATCTCATCTCCCTTCCCATGATTGGACCAGCCGAACTCATGAGGTCCCTGGCCAATCCCATTCCTGTTCTTCGGGCCCCATTTGTAACCTCCCACTCCAAGGCTTATGATTGCCAGGGCCACACATATCAATCTACCCCCAATAGACATGGAGACAAGTCGATCTTAAAGTGCCAAACAGCCTTTCTTTATTCATAATCTCAGCAGGGGTTAGGAAGCAAGAGCAAGTCTAAGTATGTCTCTGCATCTCTCTCTCTCTGCTTCTCTGAATCACTCTACATCTCTGCCTGTCTCTACTTCTCTCCACATCCTTTTCTTTTGCCTATGGCAAAGCTGGCCATTTATATTAACTCTCCTTTGGGACTGCTCTGTGCCCAGCCCACTCAGCACTGTGTAGGTGGATCCGCAGAAGGGAGACACCTGGAGTTAGTACTACATCCTAAGAAAAGATCTAACACCTGTAAGACACAACCTTGTCTTACAGAGTCCATGTCAGCTGGTAGGGTGGACCCAAGAGGTAAAAGGGGGCTTTTATATAGTATAAGACTAAGAAGGTAGGAAAGAACCAGATCACAAAAAGCTTTAAAAGTCAATATATAATAAAAAATACTTGTGGGTTGATTGAAATTACAAAATCCTAGAATTTTAGCTTTGGAAGAGACCATAAAAATCATCTAGTTAATGCGAACTTAATCCTGAAAAAGATCCCACTCAACAAAATACTCACCAAGTGGTCATCCAGTTTAGACTTGAACACATCCACTACTTCCAAAGCAGCTTATTCTACTTTGGGATAGCTCTAAGTTATCAGGAAAATTTTCTTTTCTCTAGTCTTTTGTGTAAGTTCCTAATTGTGTCTTCTGAAGCCAAATGTTGTCATTGTTGTTTAGTCATTTCAGTCATGTCAACTTTTCATGACTCCATTTGGGGTTTTCTTAGTAAAGATACTAGAGTGGTTTGCCATTTCCTTCTCCAGCTTATTTTATAGATGTGGAACTGAGGCAAATAGGATCACATAACTTTCTTGGGGTCACCAAGCTAGTAAGCATCTGAGCCAGAATTCAGGTCTTCCTAATTCATTCCTTCCTAACAGCACTCTATCCACTCTGCTACCTACCTGTCCTCAGTGAAATTAGTAGCAATTTGTTTCTTGAATTTGTGCATTTCTTAATTCAGCCCAAGACCACAGCAGCTATTTGGGTTGTCAGGTTATCTTTTCAATTCCTATTAAACTTTTATTCCACTAACAACTCTAGATCTTTTTTCAGATGATTTACTATCTAAATATGACTAGAAAAATCCTAACCAACACCCTATCTTATTTCAGCAGAACACTGATAAATTCACTATCTCCAAAAAACAACAGTAACAACAACAAATAATCTAAAAAGAATCACTTTATTTAAGAATTTGGGGAAAGAATGACAAAGAAAAATAGATTTAGAATTGTAAGATAAAAAACAAACATGCCATCCACCTCTTGATGGAGAGGTGGCAAACTTAAAAGACAGAAATAGCAATATATTTTCAGATACGGCTAATATAGGAATTTATTTGATTAAATTGTGCAGCCATATAATGAAGTATTTATTTTTCTACTTCTACATTTTTTTAATTGCTCAGGGGGCGGTAACAATCTGTGTTGTAATTAAAGCAGAATGATGCCAAGTGGCAAAGAATTATCTACATATAATAGCAAATTGATCCTGCTTTGGGGCCACATCTTTATGTGATCCTGCATGTGCAGTGTGCTCTAGTTATGTAAGGGTATTAGGGTATAATAAGACTGAGAGAATTTGGAATAAATGGACTCCACATTTGACCATCCATGTGAGTTCCGCCTCTTCACTCCTCTTCTAAGACCAACGACTCAGGCTGGTACTAAGATCCTCCAGAGAGCTAGTGTGGATACAAGAAGAACTAGAGACAACTCTCATATTAGAAATAGGAGATTTGTGGGAGATTCAAGAGTTACAGAACATCAGCAGGAGAATATATAGGTTTCTAAATGCATCTATGAATCATGGATCAGATTTATATGATTAAAAGGAAAAAGGTCTCTCTGACTCCTAGGTCTATCCATTGTACTACCCAATTACCTCAAGAGAAAAACTATAAGTTATATCATTTATTTTGAAAATTATATAGGGATTTGGGTGGAACACAAGTTTAATATAAGTCAATAGCATAATACAATGTCCTCAGAGGACTAAGATGACTGTATTAGGGTATATTAAAAGATTAATAGTGTCCACAATATGGGTGGAAATAGTTTTGCTCTATAGTACTGAGTAAAATACATATGTATTATAAACAGTTCATGTTAGTGTTAGAAAACACATTTCAAGAAGCTCAATGAATAAATATCCAGATGAAGGTAATCAAGATAATGAAAAGTCTTAAGATATTTTCATGTGATGATTTGTTGAAGAAACTTTTGTTTTCAAATATTTAAATGACTGACAGAAAATATTTGGAGGAAGAATGACACAGTGGGGAAAAAACAGATTCTGGAGTCTGAGCTAAATCTTACCTCTGACTATTTCTTGTGTAATTGGACAAATCACTTAATTTCCTTGAACCTCATTTTTCTCAACTATAAAATGAAGGAGTTGGATTAAATGACCTCTGAGATCCCTTGCAACTCTAGAAAGATGATGTATAATTGTTTCATTTTGCTTCAGAGGTAGGTCTAGGAGCAATGAATGCACACTACAGAAAGACAGATTTCTGTTCAATATTAGGAATTTCTTCCTAACCATTAGCGCTATTCAGAAAGGGAATGTGTTGTCTTGGAAAGTAGTGGATTTATTCTTAATAGAGGTCCTTGAGGGAAGGTCAGTTGGGTACTTGTTAGAGATAACATATATGGGATTTTAAGCTAGGTAAAAGTTAACTTAGATTACTTCTGAGATCTCTTTCAATTCTTACTATTTCATGGTTCTATCCTTTTATTTCAACAATTTTTAATTTCAGTAGGTCAATAGTTTTGATTAAATTAAAAATATTCAAAAAACTTAAAGCAGTTTATTAGCATAGTACCATATCTATTATGCCTACATATCCCAGATCTGATCATGCTGTTTTCACCCAAACATATCTAGAATTATTTTCCCTCTCAAAGAATCATGCAAATAATTTAGCTCTGTGGCTGACAACATATTTAGCAATAAGAAAACTCATTGCTTGTTGCTATCTCTTATTTTTAGAAATGCATAATATAGATTATTGTGTAAATTCTTTCCAAGCTACAGCTTTCTTTTTATACTAAGAAATAGCTTTTCTGAAATTTATATTCCTAAATTTCCCAGGTAATTTTCTGCACAATGAAAGTATGTGGAAAATTGCATTGACAGTACATAATGGTTTATGAAGCACAATTTAACTCTTGTTCAAAATATTTTCTTCCCTTCATGTAAAAAAAAAAAAAAACAATCTCCATTTGGACATCATTTTCAACTGTGTGCAGTGAATATTTTCTATCAGAATGTTATCATTTTTGTTTAATTTACCATTAAAATCAGAAAAATGTAGATTTGAAAATGTGCACCAATATACTTAAACTTAGGACAACTTTTACTTTGAAGGTAGTGGGATCAGTTCTCATTGGGGAAAGGCAAAAAGCAGCTGTATCCATTGTCTCCTTCCAGTACAATGAAAACTTACTTCAAGCCACTAGAAGAAGAATTTGTCAGGTAAATCAGCATTATTCTTAAGATAAAAGTGGTCTTAGGCTTAAGCTCTTGAGAAAATGTTAGTGATCATTTCCAAACCTATATTTTGCTCATTTTAATAGGCATTTGATGGAAAAGATAAAGAATTCAATTTTGGATATATTATTGAAATCTGCAATCTCCAGTCAATATGAACAACTTCCATGTACAATGGTTAACTGGAGATGCAAGATTTAAACTCAGGAAAGGGAATAAGATTAGATATATGGGTCTGGGAGTCATCTGAATACATTAAAAGTTAAATTCATGGGTGCTGATGAAGTTATTGAGAGATAATATGAGAAATGGAAAAATTGCCTAGAACAGAATTTTGGAGAATTCCCACAATTAGGGAAAAAGATATGAATTATAAGGCAGCAAAGAAGATAGAAAAGGAATGGCCAGATAGAAAAAGCCAGGGAGAAAAGCATAAAAAAAAAAAACCCAGAAAAGAGAGAATTTACAGAAGGAGAGGGTGCTGAGCAGTATTTAATGTAGCTAATAGGTGAAGTTTTAGGACTGAGTAAAGACTATCAGATTTTGCAATTAAAATATCAATGGTATAGAGTCAAGATAACAGAATAAAGAATCAACAATCTCCCTCCAAATTTTCCCAACATTCCCCTCCAAACAACTTTAAAATAATACCTCACATCAAATTTTGAAGTGGCAGAGTAAACAAAATATCTGAGTGAGACATTTTTCCAGCATAAGAATATTTAGGAAGTCATCAGAAGAGATCAGGGTAGGCATCAGCCTAGATAAAGCAAGAACATCTGCATTAGGCCTTGGGGCTGTCTGAGATAGCAGTATCAGTGACTTCAGTTTTCAGCCCAGAGATATCATCAGTCACAATCCCAGGGAGGAGAGATGTGCTTGTGGTCAGTCACAAGGAAACAGGTGATCTGATCAAATCACAAGACTGAGAAGTAGTAGTATTTGTATCTATAGGAGAGAAGGACACCTGGTCACAGATCAGAGACAACAGGAAGGCTAGCACTTGTAGCTTCAGGGGAGTAAAGGACTTCCTGGATAAAAACTAGAGTATAGACAATGAGAGCAAGGATCATATCTCTCCCCAGATCACACAATGTTAAAAGTGCTGAAAACTTGCAGGTTCCCCACCCTGAGATGAATAGAATCAACTTTAAAGTAAAGTAAAAAAAAAAAACAAAAAACATATAGGCTAAGTAAACAAACAACAACAACAAAAGAAGATGACCATAAAAAGCTATTATGGTGATATGGAAACCCAAGACATAAATTTAAAAAAAGACATCAATGTGAAAATGGATACATTTCCTCAAAGGTAAAAAGTCCCAGAAAAATGCTAATTTTATTCAAGGTCAACAAGAATTTCTAGAAGATTCTAAGAAAAAGATAAAATGGTAGAGAGAAAAATTGGCAAATGAGATGAGAATGTTGCAAAAAAAATTATGAAAAGAAAATTAACAGCTTGATAAAATAGGTACACCAAAAAATAAAGAAACTGACAACTTAACAAAACAGAATTGGCCTAAAGGTGAAAGAAGCATAAGAATTAACTAAAGAAAAAAAAAACTTACTTAAAAGCACAATAGGCCAAATGGAAAATTTGGTACAAAAACGCACTGAAAAAATAATTCCTTAAAAATTAGAATTGGTTAAGTGGAAGCTAATGACTCCCTGAGACTTTAGGAAACAATAAAACAAAGTCAAAGGAGTGAAAAAAAAAATAGAATGAAATATGAAGATCAAAAAAAAAAAAAAAAAGACCTAAGCATCACATTTCAATAAATTACAAAGGAAAAACTGTCCCAATATCTTAGATTCAAAGAAGAATCTACTGAGCACTTCTTGAAAGTGATGCCAAAATGAAACTCCTAGCAATATTGTAGCCAAATTATAGAATTCCTAGGTCAAGGAAATAATATTGCAAGTAATCAAAAAGAAATAATTCAAATATTATGATACATAAGATTTAACAGTTTTCCAATTCAAAGGAATGAAGGACTTGGGATATGATATTCTGGAAGGCAAACTAGGATCACAGTCAAGAATAATCTACCCAGCAAAACTATGTATAATTCTTCAGGTAGAATACTGGTATTTAAGGAAATACCCTAATTTAAGGAAATGACCCTAAGGAAATATTTCCAAGCATTCCTGATTAAAAGACTAGAGTTGAATAGAAATTTTGACATACCAAAACAAGCCTCAAAATAAGCACAAAAAAAGTAAAAATGAAAAAGTAATCATAAGTGACTCAATAGGAATAGCTAGGTGACATAGTAAATATAGCAACTAACCCTGGGATCAGGAGGACCTGAGTTCAAATCAAATTAACATTCACAATTATAATTACTGTGTACTTCCCCCCATCTTATTATTCTTGTCTCTTCCTTTTTATCCTGTCCTTCCCAAACGTCTGTATTGTCGGGGTCAGAAGCATAATTGTGAATGTTAATAGAATGGGTGTATTCATAAAAAAGGAAGGAGATAATTCCTTCCCGTGTTTTCTGATGGGTGTAGAATAGTCTTATATTATTCGGATTTCCTTTCCTTTGAATCTATAGATCTTTTTTTCTGATTGCACAGGAACATGGTTTTTAATTAAACTGTTAAATGTAACCACTATGGGGTCTGCTGAGAGTTTGGTTTGATTTGGTTTGATTTTTTCTGGAGGTAATTTATAAATTCTTCCAATTGTTAGTTCATTTGCTACGTTCCGAAGTTCTATGCAGTTTTCTTGTATTATTCCTTTTATTATAGTTTTCAGGTTTTTTGACATGTTCTGGGAGACCTATAATCCTTAGGTTGTCTACATATACCTTGTCTTTGAAATCAATATGTTTTGCTTGGTTAGAGAGCATATTTTATTTTAATGTTTTTCTTCTTCTTTTGAATTGTTTTTCATTTACATGTATTTGTATTTCCAATCAATTATTCTTGCTTTTGTTTCTTTGGCAAGATTTACCATTGCAGATTCAAAATTTTCTATTCCACCTATAATTTTTTTTTCTGTTGCAGGCCAAGAATTTTGCTCTCATAATTTACATTTCTCTTTTAAGCCACTTAGAACCAGCATATTGTGGTTCCATGTTGTCCTTAATTTTTACAGGGTCCTCTGCTTCATTAAGTATTGAATTATTTTCCTTTGTTTTGTAGTATTTATTCATAAATATCTGAACTTTTTTACTTGATGTATGTCTCATTTTCTTCTGCTATTGATGTGTTCTTTGTTGATTTATCTGTTCATATTCAAGGTTTTCGAGTTATCTTCTTCCTCAAATCTATGACAACTTTAATCTTCCCCTGCCCCTTTATTTTATTTTTGCCCACTTTCTGACTCTCCCCTCCTTTGATAGTAGTTCCCTTGGAGGCTGAATTTCAATGTTCTCATCCTCCTTGTGTGTAATGTCCAGATTAGCTCTCTAGAGGACCTTGGGATCATCCCTAGCCCTTGGTTTTAGTGGAGAAGTGATGAAGACAGGAGGGCCACCATGAAGCTGGTCAAAGATGGAGTCCAGAGTCTGGAATCTGGAGTCTTGAGCCTTCTCTGTGTCTGTGTTTGAGACTCTTTTGTGTCCATGTCTGAGATACTTATTCCAAGTCCTTCCAGCCCTTAACTACTTCAGTGTGATTACATCACTACACCACACTGAGCATGTACCAACTGTAGCCATTACATCACCATATTACACTTAGTATGTGCTAACCTAGAATGATTACATCATTATATTACACTAAGTATGTGCTTAACTAGAGAATCATTATCTCAATTACACTGAGTAGGTGCTTAACTGTAAGTATGCTGCTGTTAGTATATTAAGTATACTTTTTCAGAGTTCTTGCCCTCTACACTTGTATACTGAGAAATTCATTACTTACCAACATAAGCTTCTACCTCAAGTGACTTTTTGGCAGAGAGAATTGATTCCATAAATGTTGGAGGGGATATGGGAAAAAAAAACTGGTTACTAATGCATCATTGGTGAAGTTTTGAACAGAATCTGAAGAGCAATTTGGAATTGTGCACAAAGAGCTATAAAATTGCATACCCTTTGATCCAGTAGTGTCCTATCGGACCTGTATCCAAAAAAAAAAAAAAAAATCATAAAAGAGGGGAGTGGACCCACATGTGCAAAAATATTTGTAGCAGCTCTTTTTATAATTATTTTATTTTAATATTTTGTTTTCCCCAGTTACATGTAAAACAATTTTTAATACATTTGTTTTTAAAACTTTGAGTTCCAAATTCTCTCTCTTCTTCCCCTTCCCCCCCATTAAGAAAGCATATGGGAAGTCATGTAAAATATTTACATAAATAGCAGCTCTTTTTATAGTGACAAAGAATTGAAAATTGAGTCGTTATATATCAATTGAGAAATGACTAAGTAAGTTATGGTATATGAATGTAATAAAATATTATTATTCTGTAAGAAATTCTGATCAGGCTCATTTCAGAAAAGCCTAGAAATACTTATATGAACTGATGCTGAGTGAAATGAGCAGAACCAGGAGAACACAATAACAGCAAGATTATTGTGTTATGATCTACCATGATGAATTTAGCTCTTCTCAACAATGCAGTAATCCAAGACAATTCCAATTGATTTGAAATGGAAAATGTCATCTGCATTTAGAGAGACAATTATGGATGCTAAATGAGGATAAAAGCATACTATTTTTACCTGTTTGGTTTTTTTTCTCTTGTGTCTTTTTGCTTTTGCTTTGATTTTTTTTTTTCATAATATGACAACTATGGGAATATGTTTAAAATGATTGTACATGTATACCTTGTATCAGATTATTTCTTGTCTTGAGAAGGGGACAGGTAAGGGAAGGAGGGAGAAAAAAATTAGAAATCAAAATTTTACAAAAATAAATATTGAAAACTATTTTTTACACGTAATTGGAAAGATAAAATACCATTGAGGGGAAAAAGAATTGATTGCTACTGGATGCTGGGCTCTTTCTATCAGGCTTTTTGGAGTACCACTTCCCCTTCTCATTCCTCCTTCCTCTCCATATCCCCCCCCCCCCCCCCCCCCCCACACACACACGGGGTCCTGTACTGCTTCTTTTGTTCCTCAATTGCCTAACCCAGCATTGCAAGTTCAGAGGATTTCTGTGCTGGTGCCACTGGAATCATTTCTGTATAGGGTCTCTGAGATTCTGAGAAAAAGGAGAGGAGACTTGGACAATGGTGTTGAGCTTGATTTCAAATCTAAACATGTGTCTTAATCTTTTCCCTCTATTCCTCTACTCTCTTGCAGAGATCTTTTGTAACACTGCTATTGCTGTGTTAACTATTGCAGTTCCAACAATATCTCCACAGCACTGAAAAGAAGAGGGAGAATGAAATGTGGGTTTCGATTTTGCTATAAGTCTATAGGTATGAACTTGGGTTACTTGGGACAGTCTTGCTAACAGTAATGTGGTAAACATTGGGGGAGAGAATGATGAGTGAACTTAAAGTAAATACAAGTTCATGACTTTTTTGTTGTTTTTACTTTATTTTGAGTTCTGGGTGTCTTAGACCATAAAGACAACTGACATTGATTTATCTTAGGCACCAAAAAAAAAAAAAAAAAATTGAAGAGATTTGAGAGGTTATAAGGATTGTAGAAGATGTCTAGCTCTCTATCTTTAGATGTCTAGCTCTCCATCTTGTGGATTGTCACCCAGAAGATTCCACATTTTATGATGTGACTTTTAATAAAATATGAAAAGAAAAAAAAGCTATTTTACTCCCCGGTTTTCCCTAAGTTATTCTCTCTAGCTTCTATCCCTATATTTTGAAGAAAGATTTTTTTTTGAAAAGTTTGCTCAAATAATCCTTCTCCCTGATTTTTCTTTTTTTTCAAGCAGTAAGCATGGTTGCCAGGAGAGATTTCTTTGGGCCTTTAAGGACTCCCATATTTCATGTATTGAAACAGAGTAACTTAAATAAAAATAGAGAACTTTCTCACTTAAAGCTCTTTTTTAAAGCAGTACATTGTAAAGGGGATCCCGAGCCAGGTACCAGATGGCCTCAGAGGCCCTTTCCAATTCACAAATTCTATGATTGAACTCTGTTCAATACAACAACTCTATTAAGAATCTACTATAGTGTTCATAGCATGATTCTTTAGGTAATATCTTTTATATAAGGACAACTGTGCATCAAACTTATCTGGCTTCAAGATAAATAAATTGCCACTAAGCCAACTCAGCCCCATGACTAAATGAATTGTAACTCCTTTATGCATATTGGTTGAGTTATTTTTTCCCCTGAGATTAAAATATGTTTTCGTGCTTATCAGAAATGGTTGGAGCTGTGAGTGTAGCTTCATTCACCCAGCTCTGATTCTTCTCCTAAATCAGAGGTTCTTAAGCTCCAAATCTAAAGTTATAAAAGAAACAGTGTACAAAATGTAATCACATTTCAATCGTTTTGTAGAATTACCATCTCTTGCTCCATCTCACAAAAATCTGCTGGCCTACCTGATAAAGCACATTCCAAAATAAATCCTTTGTCATCATTCCACATGGTTGAAGTGGTTTGCTAAAGGATCACTTTTTCAGGATCATGCAGAATTTCTATATTTAGGACAAAGAAAGAATTCTCAGGCGATGGAGATTCATAGGATGCAAAGAAAATAGATTGTGTGTCCATGCTGTATAATTATCTTTCCTCTGTAATATTGTAAATACAGCATAATTTAAGGTGTAAGTTAAGCAGATGAGAAGTACCTGGGCTTAAGTCCTGCCTCTGACATTTGCTGACTGTGTGATCCTTAGCAAATTGCCTCAGCTCTCAGTATCTCTAATGACTTTATACAACTGCAGATTTATGTTCCTAGGAGTCTTATTACTGAGTGAGAATAAAATTCCATGATATTTCTCTCTAACACTCAAATCCATTAAGAGAAGCTAAGGCCTACATATCCTTCCTTGAGTGAATGTAAGAATTAGGTGTTCTGCATATAATCTTAATGAAAAATATCAAGATAAGCTAAAATTCAAATTTTAGATGCAAAATAGTTACAAGTTGATTAATAATGAATAAGGTGAATCACTGTTATTTATTAAATATATAAGATAAGAACTTCAAAGATGAAATAGAGGTGATTTTCTATATCTTAAGATTATGAATCAGTTGTTCACGTAATTACCTCAGTTACCTCCAATTTGGGGGCAATGATTATCAATATTATTGAAAGCAAACATTTACTGAACATCTACCATATGCAAGATGGTATGCTAGGTTCTAGGAATACAAAGACAGAGTCAAGAAACTTATCATGTGGGCCAAGAAACAGATCATATAAAAGTTAGACTATAAACTTTAAAATACTTCACACATGTATAAGAAAATATGTTAGTTAACAGAAATCAGAGAATAGGGAATCTGGTTTTTATGAAATACTATAAGAAATATATTGAATGCTCCTAAATCTTTTTCATTTCTTGTTTTATTAGTTCTTACTATACAACTCCATAAAATAGGGCTTTAAAACCATGTCCAGAGGATTCCTTTATAATATGATAATTTTCTTTAACATTTAGGTTCATTAGTGGAATCTAAAACTTCTATTTTCTTTTCATTTAGTAAGTAGAGAAATTTGATATTTTCTATACATCTTACTGAAAAACATAAAGATTAGCTAAAATTCAAATTTGAACTGTCCAACAGTCATTTAGAAAATAATGATGCAGAAATGGAGTAATGAATCATTTATTAGGCATCATCAGAGAATGAGATGCTTAATGTAAATTAAATTTAGCCCTTCAATTACCATATCTTCATTTATTTGATAATATGTATGCTGTTAGTACATTCCCACACTGTCATACTCTTCCCCATTTCATTAGTTTGATGTCTTCAACTGTTATTATACTGACCCTTTTCCCCTTCCCCTGTTGCCTGCTGCTTTATTCCCTTCCCTCTTAATCCTATCTGCCCTCACCATCCAATAAAATAATTCCTGATCTCCCATGGCTCCCATGGTGTTCTCTGGATTGCTTGCTCCACAGTTTACTAAATATCTTTCATCTTTTCAGTATTTCTTATATATGCACAATTCTTTCTTCCAACTCTGCACCTTGGTTCATGTATTGTCACTTCATGCCAGAACTATTACAATAGCCTTCTGGTGGGTGTTCATACTTCAATTCTCTCTAGACCCTTCTCCACTCAATTATCAAAGAGATATTCCTAAAACCACAGATTTGATCAAGTCATCTTCACTTCAGTAAACTCCTTTGGCTCCCTATTACCTCCAAAATTATGTATAAAATTTCTATTTGACTTTAAAAATCCTTCACAATATAGCTCTTTCCTACCTTTTCAGTCTTTTTGTACTTTAGTGTCCTCTTCCATGTGATCCTTCCTCTGTGTGTGTGTGTGTGTGTGTGTGTGTGTGTGTGTGTGTGTATACTTGCCTCTTTGCTTTTCCTAACCCAGGATATATATTATCCCACTGGCTGTTCCTCCTGCCTGGAGTATTCTCCTTCCTTGCATCTGCCTCCTGGCTGTTTTGATTTTCTCTGTAGCTTCAGTACTTAGTACAGTAGTGAGCATATAGCATGCACTTAATAAATGCTTGTTGATTTGTGAGGAAAGGTGGTCCTCAGATCCTTCCCCAGCTTTCTTCAGGGTCCATCTGCTATGATTAAATGAGCCCTTCACTCCTAGACTCCCCTGGACAGAGAGGGCAATACCGTACCAATCAGTTACTTTAAAGACAGACTGCTCCCAGCTACATGATGATCAAACACAAAATATCCATGTATATGTCAGTTGTCCTGTCTCCTAGAAGCAGTCCCCTACCCTCCATTTCAGGCATTCTGAGAATAAGACAAACATTTATTCCATGGATTGTGATAGCCAAATGAATTTATTATCCAAGGACCAGTCTACTTCTACTCTGATATTACCTTCAATTTACATTGGATATATTTTTTGTGTGTGTGTGTGTGTGTGTGTGTGTGTGTGTGTGTGTGTATATATAATGTTTATATATTGTCACAGTCATCAGAGGCCTTTGAAGAGTGATACTGATTTTTTACTTTTCTTTGTATCCCTAGCAATTAGAACAAGGTCTAAAGCATAGTAAATACTATGTTTGTTGATGTTGATGATGATAAAGGATTGGCCCATTAAGTATTATTGTGCAATTCTTCTTGAAAACCTTGTTTGAGATTTGCTGGGAGAAAGAAAAATTTAAAAATGCAAAATTTTTCCCCACTTGTTTTTCTCTCCCACATACATAGGAAAATATTACTAAAATGTTTTGGATGCAGAGCACAAACAGGCTGTATTACAGGGTCAGAAGAGTTCACTCTCTGAGGATGCTCTGGGCTATTTATTTCCAGGCCTATTAATGCTTTTTTGCAGGACTTTTTTCTTTTAAGTCCAGGGGATCTTGCTGATAGCTGTCACACACAGTTTCAGATGGTAACTAGAGAATGTAGGGCAGGTTGGAGGAGGATTGTTCTTTCAATTCCAGTTTTGTTTTTGGCACCTCCCTTGAGACTTCTTACCCATCATGGTCCTTCTTTTAAATAGCTTTCTAAATGAGCTTATCTTAGTCACCATGAATGTGAGTACTGACTTGCCATTGCTACATTCAGAGAATTAAAGAATTCTTAAGTAATCCAAAAAGCAACAGGAAAATAAATGTAGCATTTGTACCATAAAATTTTTATGTAACCATATAAAATATAACTTTGATTAATATATGTGTAAATCATGATTGTATAAAATTTTATATGTAGATGAGCCACCACTTTGGTGATAAATTGGGTCAAATATTATATGACTTTCTATAGGATGTCTATAATAGTTTAGAGAAAGAATTCTTTTATTTTTTTGCTTTCTTTTTTAATTAAGATTAACATGATAATAGGATAAAATGAAACATTTTGTCAAATTTTTTTTTAACATCATTTATTATTATTTTGGCTTATATGCATTTTCACTGCTATTTTCTTTGTTCATGTTTCATTTAGTTACAATAGGCATATTTCTCTGTTTTTTTGAAGATAACACCAGAAATACTGATCTCTCATTATTATTAATCTCTCTGCTGTAAGGAAGCTCCCTTCCCTTCCTCCCTGTCCCCTCAGCTGTTTCTCAGTTTTGTATATACTTCTACAAATATTGTTGTGCATTAAAAATAAAAATATAATAATGTTAATAGTTTATATTTTAATATGAAAACAAATTAAAATAAAATAATCCATGCAAATCTTTTATTTTTCCATTTCCATTATTTTCCATTTTTTCATTATGATTTAATAGTGCTTTAAGAGGAGACAGAAATTGTGCTGAAGAAAACAAAGACAGGAAAAGCAATTGTGCTAGACCAAATTATATCCATTCTGAAGGTGATTTAACTATCACAGCATTATGGAGCTGAGATACAAGATATCTGAAAAAGGAGAAGATGTCAGAGGCATAAGAATCAAATAAATTGTATCTTTACTTGTGGTACATTGTGGTACCAGAAATTTAATTTTTTTCTTTTTTTTTTGAATATTTTTTTCCCTCCAATTACATGTAAATAAAATTTTTAACATTTAAAAAAAAATTGAGTTCCAAATTCTACCCCTCACTTCTTTTCCTGAGATGGCAAGTAATCTAATACATGTGCAAGCATATAAAACATATATTCATGTCAGTCCTTTTGTGGAAAAAAAATAAAAGAAAGGTGGGAAAGAGGAGGAAAGGAGAAAAAAGAAGAAGGAAGAAGAAGAAGAAAAAGAAGATGAAGAAGAGGAAGAAGAAGAGAAAGAGAAAAAGAACAACAACAATAGAATAACAATTTTTAACAGTAGAAAAACAATAAGAACAAGAAGGAAGAAAGGGAGGGAGGGAGGAAGGAAGAGTAAGGAAGGAAAGAAAGAGGGAGAGAAAGGAAGGGAAGAAGGAAGGAAGAAAGGAAAGAAGGAAATGTGACTCATTTCCTCATGAGGAAGCATAACAAAGGAAGTATGAATAAATAGTGGATACTAATGTTAAAAATCTTAGGAGATAAGGAGGAGAGGACAAGATGCTCTTAGCAAATGTTCTCAGTTTTCTAAGTGAAGTATAAGATGAAGTCTTCAGCTGAGAGGGTGGAAGTACAATTTATCAGGTGAATACTAATGATAAAACAAAGTTTAGAGTACCACTTTGTTCTAAATGGGAGAGAGAATCAATAAGGGAAAAGAAAAAGTATGGCTTTTTCAATTCAATGAGGGTATGGTTTAAAATAACAAACATCAGCATGATTATGTGATTTTCTCCAGTTTAATTCAGCAGCACATGAATTGCAACATATGACAGTTGCTGTTCCTTTTTTTTTTTTTCAAGACTATTTTTAAAAAATTAATATGCAGAGAGATACCATGGAAATTCTAAAGATTTAAGCTTGGGAGAATAGTACTCCCTGCTCAATAAAGATGCCTATAATTAACTCAGCAAATACTAAATCTTTTCTGAGACCTACAAATTGTTGAACTAGTTAATATGTAGAATGGATGCCTATGCTTCTCTTTAATGTTTCTAAGAAGAAGCGTTTGGCATTGCACAGCCCTTAAGTAGATGTGATGATCTCCATTCTTTTCTCTTTTTTCTAGTCTTTCCTTTGGCAACCTTCTTTATTCCTAAGACTTCCTGCTATCTCAAATGATCAAAGAATTATAGATTTAAAGTTGGAATAAAACTGTTCAAGAATAATAGTGCTTCTGGAATTAGAGATCAGGGGGTCAGATCTAGTCTCTGATGTTTACTGCTTGTGTAACTTTGGGAAAGTCATTTAATCTCTCTTTCCTTATTTTCCTAAACTGTAAAACAGGGCAGGGATTGAAGTAAATTAGCCAATACTACCATTCATTCAATCTCTCATAGTTGAAATAGTAAGGTTGTACTGAACTATAACCCTTACTTTTCCTTTTACATACAAGCTATAACCAATTCAACTAACATTTATATGACAAGACCCAGATCAATAAGAGCATTGTGTTTATGAGCCAGTTATTAATCTTGACATAATTCCCCATGTGGATGTCAAACATGCACAGGTATTCTATAACTATTTTCACCTTATGGATTGTATTTTTCTTTGTGACATGTAACTCTGATGGGCTACTGAATAAAAACTAGGTACAAGTCCAAAAGATGAAGGAGTATTAGTATCAGCAATGAGGACGAAATGAGAAGAAAACTTGGGAGGAATTGTTATAAAAACTCAGGGAGAAGTAAAAATATTTAAAAGAAAAGGGTGGTAAACATTGAGGGGACAGAGAGGAAGAGAAGGGAGCTTCTTTTACAGCAGACAGATTAATAATAATCAGAAATCAGTATTTCTGGCGTTATCTTCAAACATAAATTTAAATTCATTTTATACACAAGAGTGTACAGAATTTTGATGGAGAAGCCAAGATTAAGTGACTTGCCTAGTGAACTGATGATAAAATGGGATATAAAACTTACTCGTACTTGCTATTCCTAGCTACCTCACAGAGTTCTAATAAATCAATTTTAAGCTTTTATTATTAGTAATCCTAAAAATCTCCAGCTTCACTATGCATGATTGTTTATGAAAAAGACTTTTCCATTTTATTTTGATATGTAAGAGGTAGTAGAGAGAATCATCAGGTCATAAGATCCTCAGGTTGGAAGCAAAATCATAGGAAAACAAGCATAAAGTGGTCAAGAAAACATTCTGTATGAACTATTTGGAAAGAAATATATTTAACACCAAGAAAATAAGCATTCATTATTATTTTAAGACAAATATTGTTCAGTTGTTTCAGTCATGTACAACTTTTTATGATCCCATTGGTGGTTTTCCTGATAAAGATTCTGGAGTGGTTTGCCATTTCCTTCTCCAGCTTATTTTACAGATGAGGAGACTGGGGCATAAAGAATTTAATGACTTGCTCAGGGTTACAAAGCTAATAAATATCTGAGGCTATAATTAAACTCAGTTCTTTCTGACTACGAGTCTGGTGTTCCATCCACTGTGCCACTTAGACAATACGTTCATATTAAAAAGAATGCCTTGTTATGTAATGGATAGCTGTAGGATAATATAATTTAATTATAATAAGACACTCTAATAAATATCCTATAATCTAACAGGCTAATCTTTTGCTATGTATGTGTCAAAATTTTCCAAAAGTATTCATAAAAAATATTCTGAGGAGAGAAAAAAACAATCAAATATAATCCATGCTGTATTTCTGCATTTCTCAATGTCCTTCAACATATATATGTCCATCAAATGGGGAATGACTAAACAAGCTGTGGTCTATATTTGTTTGGGTTTTATTTTTTATTATTATTAGAACTATTTATTTTCAAAATATATGCACAGATAATTTTCAACATTTACCCTTGCAAAACCCTGTGTTCCAATTTTTTTCCTCTCCCTTCTCCCACTTCCTTCCCTATTTGGTAAGTAGTACAAAATATGTTAAATAAGTATAATTCTTCCATACACATTTCCACAATTATCATGCTGCAAAGAAAAAATCAGATACAAAAGGAAGAAAAAATGAAAGAAAACAAATTAAAAGCAAACAACAGCAAAAAGAATGAAAATACTATGTTGTAATCCAAACTCAATCCCCACAGTCCTCTTACTGAGTGCAGATGGCTCTCTTCACCACAAGACCCTTGGGATTGGCCTAAATCATCTCATTGTTGAAAAGATCAGAACTGATCATCTTATAATCGTCTTGCTGTGTACAATGATCTCCTGGTTCTGCTCATTTCACTTAGCATCAGTTCATGTAAGTCTCTCCAGGCCTTTCTGAAATCATCCTGCTGATTGTTTCTTATAGAACAATAATATTCCATAACATTCACATACCATAACTTATTAAGCTGTTCTCCAACTGATGGGCTGATCCACTCAGTTTCCAGTTTTTTACCACTACAAAAAGGGCTGCCACAAACATTTTTGCACATGTATGTCCCTTTCCCTTCTTTACGATTTCTTTTGGATACAGTACAGTAGAGATACTGCTAGATCAAAGGGTATGCACAGGTTGATAGCCCTTTGTGCATAGTTCTAAATTGCTCTTCAGAATGGTTAGACCAGTTCACAACAACACCAACAATGTATTAATGTCCCAGTTTTCCCACATTCCCTCCAACATTTATCATTATATTTTCCTGTTATTTTAGCCAATCTGAGAAGCATGTAGGGATACCTCAAAATTGTCTTAATTTGAATTTCTCTGATCAATAGTGATTTAGAGCATCTTTTCATAAGACTAGAAATGGTTTCAATTTCTTCACATAAGTCAATATATACTAAACATATACAATTCTTCTATACATATTTCCACAATTATCATGCTGCACAAGAATTATCAAATCAAAAAGGAAAAAAAATGAAAAAGAAAACAAAAGGCAAGCAAACAATAATAAACAAGTGAAAAAACTATGTTGTGATCCATACTCAGTTCCCACAGTCCTCTATCTTGATGCAAATGGCTCTCTCAATCACAAGACCATTGGAACTGGCCTAAATCACCTCATTGTTGAGAAGAGTCATGTCCATCAGAATTGATCATTGCATAATCTTACTGTTGCAGTAAACAATGATCTTCTGGTTTTACTCACTTCACTATATTAAATGTCAAGTGAAAAGGGATATAGCATCAGGGTGAGGCAAGGTATTGGAAGTGGCCAATAAGTCATATTGGTTTAGTGAGTCCACTTCTGGAAGTTTTTGGGAATGTGAACTGGAGCATCTTAGCTTTTCCTTTTTTTAAAAATTAATTTATTTTTATAAAGCTTTTTATTTTCAAAACATATGCATGAATAAGTTGATGAACATTGTGATCTTATGTTTCACATTTTCTCCTCCTTCCTCCCAATTCTGCCCCTACCCGCCCCCTCCTCTCCCCCCCACGGCAAGCAATCCAATATGTGTTAAACATATTTAAATATATGTTAAATTCAATATGTATAAACATATTTGTACAATTATCTTGCTGTATAAGAAAATTCAAATTAAAAAAAAGAAAGTAAATGTGTAAGAAAACAAAATGCAAGCGAACAACAACAAAAAGAGTGAGAATGTTATGATCCACATTCAGTTCCCATAGTCCTCTCTCTGGGTGTAGATGGTTCTCTTAATCACAAGATCTTTGGAATTGGCATCAATCATCTCATTGTTGGAAAGTGTCATGTTCATCAGAATTGATAATCATATAATATTGACATTGCTGTGTACAGTGATCTTCTGCTTCTTCTCATTTCACTTTGCATCAGTCCATGTCTGATTGCCTCTTCCTGAGGCCTCTCGTACTCCAAGCCTCTCTAAAATCATCCTCCTGATCATTTCTTATAGAATAATGATATTCCATAACATGGATATAGCATAACTTATTCAGCCATTGTCCAACTGATAGGCATCCACTCAGTTTCCAGTTCCTTGCCACTACAAAAAGGGCTGCTACAAACATTTTGCACATGTGGGACTCTTTCCTTCCTTTAAGATCTCTTTGGGAGTCAAATGAAGGTAACCTAGCTGTACTTGATCTAAAACTATATTATAAAGCAGTCACCAAAACCATTTGGTATTGACTAAGAAATAGATTATTTGATCAGTAGAATAGGTTAGGTTCACAGGACAAAATAGTCAATAACTATAACAATCTAGTTTTTGACAAACCCAAAGATCCCAACTTTTGTAATAAGAATTCATTATTTGACAAAAACTGCTGGGAAAATTGGAAATTAGTATGGCAGAAATTAGGCATGGACCCACACTTAACACCATATACCAAGATAAGATCAAAATGGTCCATGATTTAGGCATAAAGAACGAGATCATAAATAAATTAGAGGAACATAGGATAGTTTACCTCTCAGACTTGTGGAGGAGGAAGGAATTTGTGACCAAAGAAGAACTAGAGATCAGTATTGATCACAAAATAGAAAATTTTGATTACATCAAATTAAAAAAGCCTTTGTACAAACAAAACTAATGCAAACAAGATTAGAAGGGAAGCAACAAACTGTGAAAACATTTTTACTGTTAAAGGTTCTGATAAAGGTTTCATTTCCAAAATATATAGAGAATTGACTCTAGTTTATAAGAAATCAAGCCATTCTCCAATTGATAAATGGTCAAAGGATATGAACAGACAATTTTCAGATGATGAAATTGAAACTATCTCCATTCATATGAAAGAGTGTTCCAAAATCACTATTGATCAGAGAAATGCAAATTAAGACAATTCTGAGATACTACTATACACCTGTCAGATTGGCTAAGATGACAGGAAAAAATAATGATGAATGTTGGAGGGGATGTGGGAAAATTGGGACATTGATGCATTGTTGGTGGAGTTGTGAACAAATCCAACCATTCTGGAGAGCAATTTGGAACTATGCTCAAAAAGTTATTAAACTGTGCATACCCTTTGATCCAGCAGTGTCACTACTGGGCTTATATCCCAAAGAGATACTAAAGAAGGGAAAGGGACCTGTATGTTCAAGAATGTTTGTGGCAGCCCTTTTTGTAGTGGCCAGAAACTGGAAAATGAATGGATGTCCATCAATTGAAGAATGGTTAGCTAAATTGTGGTATATGAATGTTATGGAACATTATTGTTCTGTAAGAAATGGCCAGCAGGATGATGCAGAGAGGCTTGGAGAGACCTACATGAACTGATGCTAAGTGAAATGAGCAGAACCAGGAGATCATTATTTACTTCAACAACAATACTGTATGAGGATGTATTCTGATGGAAGTGTGTATCCTTAACAAAGAGAAGATCTAATTCAATTCCAGTTGATCAATGATGGACAGAATCAACTACACCCAGAAAAGGAACACTGGGAAATGAGTGTAAACTGTTTGCCTTTTTGTTTTTCTTCCCAGGTTATTTTTACCTTCTGAATCCAATTCTTCCTGTGCAATAAGAGAACTGTTCAGTTCTGCACACATTATCTAATGGAGGAGGAAGAAATTTGTGACTTATTTAACTTATTTAACTTGTATAAGACTACCTGCTATTTAGGAGAGGGAATAGAGGGAAGGAAGGGAAAAATCAGAACAGAAGTGAGTGTAAGGGATAATGTTGTAAAAAAATTACCCATGCATATGTACTGCCAATAAAAAGTTATAATATTAAAAAAAAAATGATTCCAAATATTAAATTTTTAAAAATGCTCTAAAAAAATATCTTTGGGAGATAGGCCCAACAGAAACACTGCTGGATCAAATGGTATCACAGTTTGATAAATTTTTGAACATAGTATCAAATTGCTCTCCGGAATGGCTGGATCCATTCACAGTTCCACCAACAATGTGTTACTGTCCCATTTTTCCCACATCCCTTCCAACATTCATCCTTGTCTTTTCCTGCCATCTTAGCCAATCTAAGAGGTGTGTATCAGTATCTTAGAGTTATCTTAATTTGCATTTCTCTGATCAATAGTGATTTAGAGCACTTTCTCATATGCTTACAAATAGTTTTAATTTCTTCTTCTGAAAATTGTCTGTTCATATCCTTTGACCATTTATCAATTGAAGAATTGCTTGAATTCTTATAAATTTGAGTCAATTCTCTCTATACTTTAGAAATAAGACTGTTATCAGAACCCTTAAATGCAAAAATGATTTCCCAATTTATTGCTTCCATTCTGATCTTGTCTGCATTAGTTTTGTTTGTACAAAAAACTTTTTAACTTAATATAATCAAAATTATATATTTTGTGATCAATAATGATCTCCAGTTCTTCTTTGGACACAAATTCCTTCCTTCTCCAGAGATCTGAGAGATAAACTATCCTATGTGATGACCGCATATTATAAAATCAGCCGGAATCAGGAATTCAGGTTAAGGGAAAATCTTCGATCTTTATTCTTTGTGGACGTGAAGGGGAATGGCAATAGGAATGTGAGCAGCTGCGGCATGAACCCAGCCAGCAGTCTCTCTGCCTCTCTTTCCACCTCTCTCTCTCCACCCACCAAAATTGTCCCTACATCATTTCCTATACAGTACATCAGAACTTGCACAAAGAGTGCGCAGGGGCCATCCTTTCTCCAAGCATATATTAATAGAGTATGCTATTTTAGCCTCACGTGCTTGGGACCTCAGTGCATCAACTTGAGCTTCAGCCCATTGCAATCCTACGTTCTCCTGATTTGTTTAAATTATCAATCTTTATATGAAAATCATGAACCCATTTAGGTCTTATCTTGGTATGTGATGTTAAGTGTGGATCAAGCCCTAATTTCTTCCATACTAGTTTCCAATTTTTCTAGCAATTTTTGTCAAATAGTGAGTTCTTATTCCAAAAGTTGGGGTCTTTGGGTTTGTCAAACACTAAATTGCTATAGTTATTGACTATTTTTTCCTGTGATCCTAACCTATTCCACTGATTGAGTACTCTATTTTTTAGTCAGTACCAAATGGTCTTGATCACTGCTGCTTTATAATATAGTTTTAGGTCTGGCACAGCTAGGCCACCTTCATTTGCATTTTCTCTCATCAATTCCCTTGAAATTATTGAGCTTTTGTTCTTCCACATGAACTTTGTTACTATTTTTTTCTAGATCTGTAAAATAATTTCTTTGGAGTTTGATTGGTATGGCACTAAATAAATAGATTAATTTAGGTAGTATTGTTATTTTTATTATGTTCGCTTGGCCTACTCACGAGCACTTTATATTTTTCCAACTCATTAGATCTGACTTTATTTGTGTGGAAAATGTTTTTTCCTGACTTTCCCTTGGCAGATAGATTCCCAAATATTTTATACTATTGACAGTTATTTTAAATGGCATTTCTTTTTGTATTTCTTGCTGCTGGACTTTGTTGCTAATATATAAAAATGCTGATGATTTATATGAATTTATTTTGTAATCTTCAACTTTGCTAAAGTTGTGAATTGTTTCTATAATTTTTTTAGTTGATTCTCTAGGGTTCTCCAAGTATACCATCATATCATCTGCAAAGAGTGATAATTTGGTTTCCTCATTACTTACTCTAATTCCTTTAATCTCTTTTTCTTCTTGTATTGCCAAAGCTAACATTTCTAATACAATATTGAATAGTAATGGTGATAGTGGGCAGCCTTGATTCCCTCCTGAGCTTATTGGGAATGGTTTTAGTTTGTCCCCATTACAGATGATGCTTGCTGATGGTTTTAAATAGATACTACTCTATTTTAAGGAAAAGTCTATTTATTCCTATATTCTCTAGTGTTTTTAATAGGAATGGACTTTGGATTTTATCAAATGCTTTTTCTACATCTATTGAGATAATCATATGATTTTTATTAGATTGGTTATTGATATAGTTGATTATGTTAATAGTTTTCCTAGTATTGAACCAGCCCTGCATTCCTAATATAAATTCTACTTGGTCATAGTATATTACCCTGGGGATAACTTTCTGTAATCTCATTGCTAATATTTTATTTAAGATTTTTGCATCAATATTCATTAGGGAAATTTGTCTATAATTTTCTTTTTCTGTTTCCACCCAACTTGGTTTAGCTATCAGCACCATATTTGTGTCAAAAAAGGAATTTGGTAGGACTCCTTCTTTTCCTATTCTTTCAAATAGTTTATATAGTATTGGAATTAATTGTTCTTTGAATGTTTGGTAGAATTCACACGTAAATCCATCTGGCCATCAGGGCAGTTTTTCTTGATTATTTCCTGAAAGATGATGTCTAGGCTCTGTTTTTTTTTTTTTTTTTTTATGATGATTTTCATGTAGTTCAATGAATCTTAGATTGTCTCTCTTGGCTCTGTTTTCCAGGACAGTTGTTTTTCCATAGAAGTAGTTTACAATGTTTTGGTTTTGTTTGGCTAATTCTTGAATTCTCATTGAGTTCTCTTCAATTGGCATATATATATACTTTATATATAAGAAAAAAGTGAAAAATGACATACTTCAATCTTTATAGTAGTTATTTCACTGGAGGCAGATAATATACTTTATCATTAGTTCTTTGGGATTGTCTTGTATTATTGTATTGCTGAGAATAGCTAAATTATTCACAGCTCTTCATCACAATATTGTTGTTATTATGCACAACGTTTTCCTGGTTCTGTTCACTTTGTATTAGTTCATGTAGGTCTTTCCAGGTTTTTCTGAAATCATTCCACTTGTCATTTCTTATAGCACAATAATATTCCATTACAATTACAAACCACAGAGAACCAAGATGGTAGAAAGTAGACAGGTCTTTATCTGAGCTCTTCTTGGCTTTACTTCAGATCAACACCAGATCAAGCCTTTGAATTGGTTTTGAAGTGATGAAACCCACAAATATTTGGAGTGTAACAAATTTCCAGCAGAAAATATTTTGGAAGAACTTCAGAAAAGATCTATTTCAATCAGGTACAGGGTAAATGACCAAGGGAAGGCACTGTATGGAGACTCAGGATGGTATGGCATCTATCGCTGGGGAATTTACAGTAAGGTTCTCAGGCAAAATACAGGAGTATTGACTACTCTTTCCTGATTCAGAAGCCAATGGATCGGCAAATTAACTATGAGATATCCAATGCAAATATGAAAGGCAAATAGTGAGCCTCCGAACCCTATTATAATGTGGGACTTGGCCACACCCACCCAGGACAGAAGGAAGTCAATAACACTGGCCCAGAGTGGCATAAACTCACTGTTGCCTGTAGAAGAAGTCAGATCTAATGAGTTGGAAAAATATAAAGTGCTCGTGAGTAGGCCAAGCGAACATAATAAAAATAACAATACTACCTAAATTAATCTATTTATTTAGTGCCATACCAACTTTTAAACTCTTCTTCCTGTTTGTTTCTCTTCTTCTTTTTGCTTTTTTTTTTTGCTGAGGTAGTTGGGGTTAAGTGACTTGCCCATGGTCACACAACCAGGAATTGTTAAGTGTCTGAGGCTGGATTTGAACTCAGGTCCTCCTGACTTCAGGGATGGTGCTCTACTCACTGAGCCATCTCCTCCCCTTCCTTTTTCACTCCCCTGCCTCCACCTACCAGAATCATCATTTCCTATACAACACATCAGGACTTGCACAAAGAGTAGGTGGGGGCCATTCTTTCTCCAAGCTTATATATTAATAGAGTATGGTCCAATTACTATTTAGCCTCATGTGCTTGGGACCTCAGTGCATCAACTCAAGCCTCAGCCCATTACATCTTCTTGCACAAAATGTCTAATAGGGGAATGTTTTACAATTGCATGTGTATAAATTAGTTTCCCTATTTCCAGACTTTTCTCTTTAATTCTTCAAAGAATACCTAAGCAAATATCCTAATGAACCACTTGGATCACATTATTCTCCTACTCAAAATTTTCTAAATTAAAATTTTCTTTTGATGTTGTTGTTTAGTAATGTCTTCATGACTCCATGGATCATGCATGCTAATTCTGTCCATGGGATTTTCTTGGCAAAGATACTGAAGTGTTTTGCCTTTCTTTTTTTTAGCAGATTAAGACAGAGGTTAAGTAGCTTGTTTAGGATTACACAGCTACTGTGTCTAAGTGTGTCTTTGACCTCAGGTATTTGCTATTTCAGCTCTAGTGCTCGATTAGTTGAGCCACCTAGCTGCTATCTGGCATTTGAGACCCTTCACAGTCTGGCTTTACACCCACATTTCTGTTCTTTCCCACTTTTGTCCTTTGCATACCCTATAAAAGTCAATCTAAACTACTCACTTTCCCCCAATCTCCTGCTTTTACCTGCTTTTCTGATTTCATTTATGCCATCCTCATTTCCCCATGCCTGAAACAGATGCCTTTCCTAATCTCTCCTTCATCTTCAATCTCTGCTTGTTGGAATTTTTCTCTTTTTTCAATCCTCAGCTCAAATAGTACTTCCTTCATGAGGTCTTCTCTTATGTATCCATCCCCAAATGACTTTTGTGATTATTGGAGTTCTTTGTACCACTTTTAAAATTATGATTTACTACATGTATCCTATTTGTATACCATTGATAGCCCACATGTATCTATATCTGTTTTATCACTTCTACTACTTTGTAAGTTGCTCAAAAGCACAAATAGACTTTTAAATCTTTAAATCACTAATAACAGCAAAATGCCTGTCAGGCTCTTACCCTCCCAAATATTTAATGGATCTCTGATCCCATCAATTCAAGAGCTCTCTATAACCATGCATATCTCAACTCATTCATACCTTTCTATTTTATGTAATTCCCAGAAACCCTCCTTACTTTCTTCAATGATCACCAGAGGACAATCTAGTTGTTCACCTGCCATCTCTCATCCTTGTTATGGTACCAACTTTCTTTTCCTGGTAGAGTTCTTAATCACATTCTTTACTTCTCTTCTTCAGACTTTTCCCATTCATTGTGTTATAATGTGTTCATATCTACCATCATCTCTAGTGCCTTTTATTCATTTCCTGTCATCCCTGGTTAGGTACTTTGATAAGTTTTCTTTAAATTGGTTTGGCTCTTTCTACTTTATGGGACAACACTGCTGGTAAGCAGTCTCCTTCTTCATAAATTGTAATGGATTTACATTCTATTCTGTAGATTCTTGTTTTTGGCTGCCATCTTATACATTTTGGAAAACAAGCCAACTATTTTCAAGATGCTTCCTGGATTCTTTTTGTCTCCTAGCTTAGCAATTAATTTTCTCAGTTGTAATAAAACTAACTTTGCTGACTCCAAGCTTCTTAAGTAAGCAAAGCCAATAGGTCAGTCATCTGGATTAAAAGTAAAATGACAATTGCTGTAAGCAGTGGAGAGACAAGCATGCTAATGCATTGTTGGGGTAGTGAAGTGTTCTAACCACCATTCTGGAAAATGATACAGAGCTACAGCCAAAAAAGTAAAGACATTGTACAACCTTTGATCCAAGATTATCAAAAAACAGGAAAAGTATCCATATTTACAAAAAAATTCATGCAGCACTTTTTGTTGCAGCAAATGGGAAGCTAAAAGGGGAGTCCATCAACTAGGGAATGGTTTAACAAATTATGACTCTGAAGGGAATATTATTACACTACAATAAATGCCAAAAGGAACAGATTGAGAGAAATCTGGAAAGAATTATATAAACTAGTTCAAATCAGGTTAATATGGCAATTGAATTCAAAGTTTTCCACGAAATATGGCATAGTAGCTAGAGATACAATCAGACTAGCATCTAAACTAAAACCACAACAGATGACAAAACCAGTCTAGTACCTGAGTAGCACAGTGTCTAGGAAGACCCCAACTGATGCAGAGCAAAAGTTATGGCAGGAAAAAAGGACCACAGCAGTACCTAGAAAGTAAAGATCCTGGGACTTTACAGGAGGTCAATTATGAGCATACTCCAGACTATATTGGAGATTTCCTCTATCATGTCCCAGCTCTTCATCCAAAAGCCTCATTCCAATAGCCCTACAATTCATATATTGATGTACTTAATCTCTCCTTTTACAGTAACTCCCTCTGATTGAATGCCTTCTCCCAGAACCTCTATTTAAGGAAAGTACTCAAGCTAGCCACAACTCATTCTTTTCTGGATTTCCTCTATCATGATCCTTCACTGACTTACCTCCTCTCCTCCTCTTTTTAGCTTCTTTTAACATGTTATCTTTTAATGGGGATGTAAACTCCTTGAAGCAGCTAACTGCTTTATATAGCTGCAAAACTTAAGTATAGTAATTATCAAAATTATTTGGTATTGTTTAAAAAACTATCTTTTTTTTTTCTTTTTACAGTTGTTTTTATTTATTTTGTTAGATAATTCCCAATTATGTATAAACATAGCACTAAATAAGTAAATTAAGTTAAGTAAAAATATTTATCCCCAACCTCTACCATTTCTACCTCCTCTGTAAAAGTTCTTCCTAAAAAGTTACCAAAAGTGAGATAATTTTCTGCACTCTTTCCACTCCCTTCCTCCTTCCCCCAGGGCATCCCTCTTTCTCACCTATACAAGCTTTTTTTTTTTTTTTTTTTTTTAACATCATCCCAACATAATTGGCTGACTCCCAAGTCTCTTTCTGCATAGAATCCTTCCAGCTACTTTAATAGTGATAGAGCTCTTATCATATTCACATATTGAAAGGTACAGAGTTTAACTTTGAGTCCTTTATGATTTCTCTTTCCTGTTTATCTTGTTATGCTTCTTTTGAGTCTTGTATTTGAAAGTCAAATTTTTCTTCATCTCTATAGTCTTTTCATCAGTAAGAGCTGAAAGTACTCATTTTCATTAAATATCATTTTTTCCTTCAAAGACTATGCACAGTTTTGCTGGGTAAGTTATTCTTGATTGTTATCTCAGATCTTTTTCCTCCTAGAATATCATATTCCAAACCTTCACTCTTTAATATGTAGCTGCTAAGTCTTGTGTTATTTTGACTATGACTCCATGGTATTTGAATGATTTTTTTCTGGTTGCCCAAAGTATTTTTTCTTTTACCTAAGAGCTCTGAAATTAGGTTATAATATTTCTGGAAGTTTTTATTTGGGGATCTCTTTTAAAAAGTGATCAGTGTATTCTTTCAATTTCTATTTTATCCTCTCTAGAATTTTAAGTCAGTTTTCCTTGATAATTTCTTGAAATATGATGGCTAGGCTCTTTCTGATGATACATTTCAGGTAGTTTAATATTTATCCAATTGTCTCAATTAATCTGGAGAAAAGTTTTATAAACATTTTATCAAATAAAGTCTCATTTCTAAAACATATAAAGAACTTTGTGAAATTGACTAGAATACAAATTACTTCCCAATTGATAAATGGTCAAAAGATACAAACAGACAGTTTTCCAACAAAGATATCAAAACAATTTATAATCATACAAATTTTTAAAAATAATTATTGATTAGAGAAATGCAGATTAAAATAATTTTGAGATATAATTTTATACCTAGTAGATTGACTAAAGTGATAGGAAAAAATGATTAATATTGAGAGGATATGGAAAAACTGGGGAAATAATTAATTATTAGTAGAATTGTGAAGTGATCCAACCATTTTGGAGAGCAATCTAGAACAATGATCAAAGAGTTATTAAACTACTTATACCCTTTGACCCACCAATATCACTACTTGGTCTATTTCAAGATAATTAGGAAAGAAGGAAAAGAACCCATACATTCTAAAATGTTAATAGTAGCTTTTTTTGTGGTGGTAAAGAACTGGAAAATTCAGGTTTGCCTATTAATTAGGGAATGATTGAACAAGTTGTGGTGTGTAATTATGGTGGAATGCTATTGGACTATAAGAAATGATGAGATCAATGATTTTAGAAAAACCATGCAGACTTGCATGAAATGATGAAATTAAAGAACCAAAAGAATATCTAATGCAATAACATCAATATTGTTTCAAAAACAACTTTGAGGAAATAAGTTATTTTGAGTATCATAAATACTCAAATTAACTATAAAGGGCATATTTTAAAAGACAGTATTTGCATTCAAAGAAATGAGTAATAAATAGAAGTATGGATAGAATAATTTTACACATACATACACATATACATATACATATATACATTCATACACACCTATTTATGTCTAATGGTAGCCATCTCTAGGATGAGAGAAAGAAGAAAAAAAACAAAATTTATATGATTTTGTTATATATTTGAAAGGAATAGCAAATTGAACTTAATAGATTTGCATATATAATGATCTTTTTATTGTACTGTTATGGAAATATTTGTTTTATTTAATATAATAAAAATTATTTTAAAATTATTTCTCCTTGATCTATTTGGCAGAACAGCTGTTTTTTTTTCAATGGGATATTTTCCATTATCTTTTATCTTTTCATTTTTTATTTTGTTTTATTTCCTGATGTCTCACAGAGTCATGAGTTTCCACTTTACTCATCTTTAATTTTTAAGGAATGATTTTCTTCATTGAGCTTTTGTACCTCTTTTTCCATTTGTCCAATTCTGTTTTTTAAGATGTTGTTTTCTTCAGTATGTTTTGTGCCTATTTTACCAAGCTGTTGTCTTTTCATAATTTTCTTCCTTTGCTTTCATTTCCTCACCTAATTTTTCCTCCATCACTCTTATTTAATATTGAAAATCATTTTTAGCACTTCCAGGAATTCTTGTGGGCTTGTGCACAATTCATATATTTCTTTAAGACTTAGCATGGAGTTGATTTGATTTCATTGTCTTTCTCCCAAGTCTGTGTCTTGATTTTCTCTGTCACTATAGTAGATTTTTATGATCAGGTTCTTTTTGTTGCTATTTACTCATTTTTTCCAAATCCAAATGTGGAGTTCTGTTCCTAGAGTGAAAGGGAGAAGGGACACTGTCTTAAACTTCATCATTTTTGGTACTGCTATTTTTAGAGTAACTTCAGAGGGAGTTTAAAGTTTTCAGTACTTCAAAGGTATTGTGATCTCAGAATCATAATACTACTCTCTTGTTCTCCACTCTGGCCCTTACCCAGGAAGGTCCTTGATTCCTTGAAGTTCTAATTAATCCTTTTTCTCATTGTTCCTGATTTTGGGGAACTGAAGAAACACTGCTCCTCTCCTTCCACTCCTTCTGAACAAAAAGTGCTCCTCTCCATCCTTGAAATATGGTTCAGTAATAGGTATAGGCAATGTTATTTACTAACATTTGGTCCTTGTTAGGACAGGAGCATCCTATAATCTCTTCCTGACCAGTTGTCAGACCCTTAAAATCTCTTGCTTGAGAGTTCCCAAAACTACAGCTTTTTCTGCCACCATCACTTAGTACCACCACAGGTATTGATTCCAGGCCACCTTCCTATCCTGTATCACAGATATCTATCTATTTATGGCTTCTTGTGTTGTCTTGAGCTAAAAAAAGTTTCTGACTTTTTTCAGCCTTGCCACTTCAGAATTACATTTGAGGCATTATTTTAAAGCTATTTGGAGAATTGTGGTACACCTCAGCTGAGAGCTTTCTCTATTCTGCCATTTTGGTTTTCTATAAATTATTTTTCATAAAGATGGTTATTAAATGGGTGCAAAGTGTGAGCAAAGTGCAAGAGTGAGCAAAGTATAAACAAAGAACAAAGAACAAAGCTCCAGTCTAGCAATGATCTTGGAGGTGAATAAAGAGAAGATACTGAACACACAAAAGGAACTGAAAGAATACCAACTATACAACAAGTCCAAAGGGAATTTCAGAGAAAAAGAATGATCTCATCACAACAACTAAAAGGGTCCATGGAAGAAATTATGAAAAAAGTACAATATAAGGATTAAAAGAAATAACAGCTATAGGTGTCAAATGTGAAAGACAGTTTATAATAGAAAATGGTAAGAGCTTAGCCAAGAATTTGACTACCTGGAAATTAGGATAAGTCAATTATACAGCAAAGATTCTTTTATAAAATAAGACAAAAGTTAAAAGTTAAAAAAAGAGAAAATGAAAATAAAGTACTATTAAAAACTATTGACCTAGAAAATTAGGCAAGAATAGAATCTAAGAAGTATCAGATTATCAGAAAATCAAGATCACAATATATGGGATATCATGTCAACAATTCTGTGTCACAGGGGTCAAAATGGGACCATTAGAGCTTTAGGGAGGCAGTGGGCAAAAGGAAAAAGTGACTGACCTATAGCTTAAAACAAACAGACAAACCTGAAATGAATATACATACGAAACATGGTGAGACTGGAGATAACTGATTACCTGGAAACACTTCCAACCTCCTCCTTTGAAAATGCTGCATGTTCTTTAATGACATTTCTTTCTCTTCTTCAAAGATGTTGACATTCATTTAAACTATATATTAGTCTGTATAAGTTTGTTTGTTCTAGTAATTCTTTATTTTGCAAGGGGTGAGGGAGAAAAAGAGAAAGTACAATGGAAAATTCTCTCCCTCCTCTGTCCCACCCTCCCCATACAATTATGTCCCAAATTGTTTCATCAAGCAACTATATTTGATATCAATCTTGTGCTCATTATCAGCTCTTCTAATGCAGGACATCCTTACCCCTATCCCCATTAAAAATATTTAGAATAAAATTGTTTCCACCTACACAGAGGGAATTATTAGAATACAATCTAGTTCATTAAGTTTAGAAGTCACATTTGATCTGTATATCTCCTGTGCTTAGGAAAATACATTGTATATAGATGTATCTTAACAAATATTTGTACTTTATTGTTATTACAAAATAATCCATCCTGGCAACAAGGGATAGTTTCCATTTTCATGCTCTTTAGATATCCATTTGACAGGAAATGTCTTTTTAAAAGAGAGCAGCATTATGGTCACAATAATTAGTCCCCATTTCAGGTTAACCTGCTGACTGCTATGTTTCTATTTCATCTTGTTAGAAATCATTATTTTTCCTCTGAAAAATTAAACCATAATTTTAGAAAAATGCTACTTAACTCTGCCAGTATAGGAAGAACCATTTTATTAAGAATATATATAAAATAATAAGTAATTATTGCTTGAGACTTAATGTAGACATTACAAGAATATATACCATCACAGCTCCCTACTGAAGTCACAGCATATGACAAAATGACAGCCCAAATAATGATGTCATAGTATAGACATCAGATTTAATTCTTTCCTTGAAGAATAATATCAGTTTTAGAGTAGAAGAAAGTTTCTCCACTATTCTCTTTCTCTTTCTTTTATGTTCCTTGAGCATACAACTGGACTCCAGATGCCAACTGGAAGGGGGTTTAGGAAGATAGTTTTTACTTACTACCAGGAAGAACATATTGCCTTTTAACCTTCTAAAAACCAAACCTTTAATATAACAATTCAAAAAGCATTCAGTATAGTCCATTAAATATAACTATATACCAGGGAGAATTATTAAAATGACATATTCCTCATTAGGAATTACCTCATTGTCTCATCCTGGAAAGCAACACACATATAAGTCATTAAATAACACTATAACATAGCATTTCAATTCAACTTTTTGAAATGATTTGTTGACAGTCAAAATTCAAGTTAATCAGTATATGGCTGTGAATAATAAGCTGTCAAAGTTCATAGGGGGAGAGGCTAGTCCAGTGAGGGTTAAAGAGATTGGAAAAATCTTCATGGAGAAAGTTAGACTTGAGTTGAATCTGCAGGCTAGATAAAATTTAAAGAGGCAAACATGGAAAGATCACTTCATCAGTGTCCATTTGTTTAATTACGACATCTATGTAAATGACTTCCAGGTTTATTTAATATCTAGTCCCATTCTTTTCTGAGTTCTAGGCCAATATCATTAAATGTTCATTGGATCTTTCAAATTGAACATCCTATAAACAATTCAAAATTCAACAAATCTAAACCAATCTTTACAATACTTTACACTAAAACTATCTTTATACCAAAACTCACCCTCAAATATTCCTAATTCTTTCTAATATTCCTATTTCTTTCAAGAGCAATAGCATTGTTCCAATCTCCCAGGTTTGCAATCTGAGCATTATCCTTCATTGTTTTATCCACTCTCCATCCACTATCTATCAAGTGATAAATCTTTCCATTTTTTGTAACATTCTCTTCTTTTCTAAATTATAATGGTTCTCTCTGGGAGCAGGTTTCTTGGGGAGGTTTTCTGGAGGCAGCCTTAGTTTCGGTTCAGAGTAGTAATCACTTCAAATGCCACCAGGAGTTAAAATGCAATCTTTTATTGTCTCTTTCAAAATAGCCCAGTTAGTTTTCTTAGAAGCCTATCTTCCTCATTGGTTCCAAGAGTTCTTCCAGCTTCTGCCTCTAGCTCAACTCCAACTCCTGGCTTCTCAATCTCCCAACTGACTTCTCACTTCTCAATCTCTTCAAGTCTCCTCTCACCTCTCCCATTGACTCCTGGCTCCCAATATTCTCCAATGACCCTTGCTGAGACTGAGAGCTTTTTATATATGATCTCTTAAAGGTGTGAACCCAAAGGTTGACTCCTCCTCTGAGAGAGTGGGATTCCTGACTTGTGAATCTCCCAGACTTGTGAAATCTAATCTGTGAGCTAATGTGTGAACTCTCAAAGGTGTAAACTCCAAAGTATGAACCAATTACATAAGTATTGTTTCTATCAACTCTAGTGAGTTAATACCTTGTTTCAAGTTCTGGCCTATAACAATTTCTACTTCTCTATTTCTTGCATCTTCTCCATCTCTGTCCTCTTCTCACTATTTACATAGTTGCCTCTGAATTTAGGATCTTATCACCACTTGTCTAGCATCTTAATCGGCATCCTAATTGGCTTTCCTGCATCATATATAATTGTAGATAGCTTTGATTTCTTTCTCTGAAACTGCCTGTTCATATCCTTTGACCATTTGTTAATTGGGCAATGACTTGTATCTTTATAAATTTGACTCCATTCTATATACTTGAGAAATGAGGCCTTTATCAGAGATATTTGTTGCAAATTTTTTCCTAGTTTTCTTTCTTATAATTTTGATAGCATTGACTTTGCAACATGCAAACATTTTTTTTTTAAATTTTAGATAATAAAATGGTCTGTTTTACATTTTGTAATGTTCTTTATATGTTCTTCAGTCTCAAATTCTTTACTTATCCAGAAATCTAACCAAAAAAAAAACTTATTCCATTATCTCTTTATTTTCTAATGTTATCATCCTTTAAATGTAAATTATGTGCATGGTTTAACCTTATCTTAGTATACCATATGAGATATTGGTCTATATCTATTTCTGCCATATTGTTTTCCAGTTTTCCCAGAAGTTTTTTGTTTTGTAAGTTAATGAGTTTTAGTTCAAAAAGCTTGGATCTTTGGGTTTATCATATGCTAATTTATTATGGTCATTTACTATAAGGTAATTTGTTCTTAATCTATTCCACTGATCTACTACTCTATTTCTTAGCCACTACTACCTTGTTTTGTAATATTGCTTTATAATATAGTTTGAGATCTAATATGGCTAGGCCACCTTCTTTCACGGTTTTTTCCCATTGGTTTCTTTGAGCTTTTGGTATTTTTTCCTAGCTCCTTTTTTGATATTGATATAAATAAATATATTAATTAGGTAGAATTGTCATTTTAATTATATTGACTCATCCTGCTATGAGCAGTTAACACTTTTCCAATTGTTTAGATCAGTCTATATATGTGAAAAGTGTTTTATAGTTATAGTTTTAAAATTCCTGAGTTTATCTTGGCAGGTAGGATCTATTGCTGACAATTATTTCAAATGGAATTTCTCTATCATTTCCTGCTGGACTTGTTGGTAATGTATAGAAATGCTGATGATTTATATGAGTTTATTTTGTGTCCCAAAATTTTATTAAAATTATCAATATTTTCTGTTGGCTTCTAGCTCCTGTAGTGATTTAAGAGTGTGAAAACGGGGGCCAAGAGAAAGAATTCGGCTAGTATTCTTCAAAGTTTATTGATCAAAGAGACAAAAAATATACTTTGAATGCTCATAGACTTGATACAAAGTACACTCTTTGAAGTTCCTATACCTCTTTCTAAGAATAGAAGATCTACTGAGATATAAAGATTAAGCCCTGGATCTTGGTTATTTAGACAGAGATGCAAATAGTTGAGATACACAATAGAGTAAACTTATTATATCAATGTCCTCCAGTATCTTTCTCCCAAATGCTGTTAGTCTCCATTGTGAATTACTTTTCCTGTCCTAAGATGAAAGATAAGCCTTTGACAGACTTCTAATCACTTATTAAGGAGCATTTCTCTGCTATTTCAATGAGAAAAAGGAGTTTTGGTGAGCCAAGTTACTGTAAGATTCACATCTGAAATGGATTCTTACCTCCTAGCTTACAATTTTCAAGTAGTTTTTTTAAATTGGTTCTCTAGGATTTCCTACATAAAACATATCACCTGCAAAAAACGATAGATTTCTTTTCTCATTATTTTTAGTTTTTATAAATAATTCTTGTCTCTTAAGCTATCAGTATAATCAAACCAGTACAATTTACCCTATCTTTCCTTTATTATTTGGTACCTCTCTAACTACTAGTGGCCCCTCTCTAAACTCCTTTTTATTTATTTTGTATTTAATCTATATATATTTACACATAATGAAATATAAATTTCTTGAGATTGGGAATTATTTTATTTTTGTCTTCGTATTCCTGGCACTTAGCACATTACCTGCCATATAGTAGAAGTTTAACATTTTGTTTTGTTTTGTTTTCAGTTTATTATTATTATTATTATTATTGAGTGATTCCAAGTGAAGAAAACCATCAAGAGCAAACAGAAGAAATAGGATTGTGTAAGGGGGTGGGAGTAATGAGTTAGACAGAAAAACAATCTAGATTGACTGGCTTAGGGGTGATTTCAATGATATAGAGAAATTGCTTATAAGTTAAATCCCTTTGTTAATGCAGAGCAACACTTATTCTACAACTTCTAACCGTAGAGAGCTGCCTTGAAAAGTGGATAATTCGTGTTGGTAAATATTTTCTAATTAATTTATTTATTTTTAATACACATTGCTTTATGAACCATACTGGCAGAGGAAAACCAGAACAAAAGAGAAAAATCAATGGAAAGGAAAAAAAAAAACAGAAAAAAGAGATGTGAACATAGCATGTGTTGACTTACATTTAGTCTCCTTAGTTCTTTTTTTGGATGCAGATGGCATTTTCTGTCCAAAGTCTATTGGGATTGCTTTGAATCACTGAAACACTGAGGAGAACCAAGTCTTCCATAGTTGATCATTGCACATTCTTGCTGTTATTATGTACAATGTAATTCTGGTTCTGCTTGTTTCACCCTGCATCAGTTCATGTAATTCTTTCCAAGACTTTCTAAAATCAGTTCATCATTTTTTGGTAGAACAATAATGTTCCATTGCCTTCATATACCACAACTTATTCAGCCAATGCAGCTGACAATGCATTAGTGTCTTAGTTTTCCCACATCCCCTCCAACATTTATCATTACCTTTTCCTGTCATTTTAGGCAATCTGAGAGGTATGAGGTGGTACCTCAGAGTTGTTTTAATTTGCATTTCTCTAATAAATAACCATTTAGAGCATTTTACATATGAATATAAATAGCTTTAATTTCATCATCTGAAAATTGTTCATATTTTTTGACCATTTATCATTTGAGAAATGACATAGTCTTATAAATTTGACACAGGAACAAATGTGTCAAATATATTTTAGAAATGAAATCTTTATCAGAAACACTGGCTATAAAGATTTTTTTCAGCTTTGTACTTATCTTTAATCTTGTTTGTATTGGTTTCATATTGGTAAATATTAAGAGATCAAAGAGGAAGGAATAATTTGTAGAGATATTTTGGGGTAGGAGGAGAAGAATGGAATAAGAAGGGTTTTCTAAGCTATACAAAGGATAAAATATGATCTTAAGGCAATGGCTCTAAGCTGAATAGAAGAGACAATTTACAGAGGGTGACAGAAAAAACAAAGATAATTAAGATAAGGCAAAATTCCTCTTGATCCTGGATCTCTCTGTCTCATAATACTTCTATCTTTGAGACTTTACTGAAATTTCTCTTCCAAAGAAACCTTTTTCAAAGTTTGCTCCATCCTTTTATAATACTCTATATAGAGTTATCTTATCTTCTATCAACTTCCAGATTATTCTTTTTCCTTCCTCAGTGAGTTCCATACCTAGCCACAATTTTCTCCTCCACTCCAATCCTTGCCCTTCTCCTTGGTAATTTTGTTATTTATGGCGATGGCCTTTTGAATAGTCTAGCTTTACCATATATTTTTTTAATATGTTCATTTCCATGCTATCTTACTCATGCAATAGTCATCCCAGTTATCACCATCACCTATAACCATTCCACTTCTAAGATTATGAACTCTGAAAATGTCCTTTTTCTATCCTCTCTCTCCATTGTACCTTCTTAACCAATTCTCTATTTTCATAGCAACCACCCATAACTCTCAATTTCTCCCAGTCTAACAACAATTCACAGTCTTTCTTTCTCAGACTTGAACCTATAGCCAACCAGTTCCATCACATGCCATCTTCCACCTTTCATTCCTTCCATTCTTGACCCTGTCACCTTCTGTTTCTTCTCTACCAATTCTTAGTTTTACTATAGAAAATCTTGGAACCATGATGACTGACTTCATTACCAGTTCATATCATGTAGCCTCAAATGAGGATTTATAGCACAGAAATGCTTTTATTTCTCTATGATTATGTTCCTGATAGGTAGCATTTTAAACCATTTCCTTTCTCCCTAACCCCTTCAATCCCTTCCCTATTAATGTATATCAATAGGTGACCTTGCCTCATAATTTACTGAGAAAATTAAGACTATTCATTGTGAATTTTCTCATTTTTTCCCTCTTGTCAGATAATTCATCTTCATGATAATTGATCTTCGTAGACTTCTTGTTTTTATTAATCCCAGAAGATGGCAATCTTTTTTGCTTGTAAAGATTAACTCTACTACTTGCACCTTGATTTCATTTCTTTTTGTTTCTTCTACAAGAAACTCTCTTTTTCCTTAATGATCATTGCCCATAACTCAGATCTTCTATCCTTCAAGAAAAAAGTCTCTTCTTTTGATTTCTCAAATTATTATTTTAAATTTCTCCTTCCTTTCTCTGTTCATCTTCTAGAAAGAATATTCTTCTCTTAAGGATTCCTTATCCATCATTCCTTCTTTAACTCCTTGCAGTTTGGTCTCTATTATAAGTTCTCTCATAAAAACCACCAATTATATTATTTTCTAATTTCAATAGCGTTCTTCTCCTTTGTACTTTTGACACTATGGGCCACTCTTTGATTTTGGAATAATAAATAGTCTTGAAGAAGAAGATAGGTAACAATTTGTCAAGAATGCTACTGAATGAAGCAATTAGATTATACAGTAGAGTGGTGGGTGTGGACTCAGGGAGACTTGAGTTCAAATACAGCTTCAGATATTTACTAGCTGTATGAACTTGAGCAAGTCAGGCACCATTTTCTCCAGTTTCCTTAGCTATAAAATGGGGATAAAAATAGCACTTTCTTTTCAGGGTTGTTGTGAGGATCAAATGAAATAATATTTATAAAATACATAACAGTGTCTAATACATAATAAGTACTACATACATGATATTATTATTAAAATTATTCCTGTTCAGTTATATATTATCCTGGGGGTGTTTTCAGTTCTGAGATTTGTTGAATTTATAATTAGTTATATTTTTCCTATAGTTAAGGCTATCTAATTCCTGAGATTGGCTCAGATTTTCACCTTTCTGCATACAGAAGTCCTTGATTACAGAAATAAAAATTCTGAAGTCCACTTTACTTTCAGTCAGCTTCCCTGCTTCATTTTGAAGTTGAAAGTCCTATACGACTTTAGATTTGTACTTAAGGGTTTCGGAAACCATTTTAGGCTTCAGAAGCTGGCAGGCCTGATTCCTTTGAGCTTTCTTTGTTGTTAAGGGCATGTTTTCTGTTTTATCCATTTCAAAGACTTGTGGCTTTTTTTTTTATTTCCTCTGAATGGTTGCTCTGCTTTAGACATCAAAGTGGGTCTAAAAGCGTTCCTCAGGAAACCTTTTCTTAATATCAATAATAAAAAGAAAAAAAGTCAATGCTTTTAATGTCAGTAACAAAATAAGACTTCCTAGACTTCTTGGAGCAGTTTAACTAGGAGGACTGATCTTGTTTTGGCTAAGATTATAAGTACTCTAATCAACAGAAATCCAAATCAAAACAAAGCAGTACCTTTTTTGAGGGACTAGCAGCCAGAAGCCAACTCCATTTCCCATGGATAAGATTACCAAGGAGGGTGATTTTAGCTTTACCCAGCAGCCTAAGGGTTAATTTATACATTTAGAGCTTTTAGTGGAGTAGGGAGTATGAGGTAGCAAAGATGTGACTTTATATGGCAAGTTTCTGTGTGACCTGGATAATTACAGCTGATTAGGTTTTTATCCCCTCTGATGAAATGGAAGAAAAACACAAAGCTATTAGCTATAGTGAACTTCTTTCTTCAATCCAGAAGTAACAAAGGAAAAGTTCAGGAAAGGGATGGAACCATAATTTTCTTTTGACTAAATCTAGGAGAGCATTTACAAAAATAAGGCACATTATGATCACAAAGCAATTGTTAGACATTGCATTTCTCCACAGGACTAATGTAGATAGATCAGGTGTTATTATCTCAATTCTATACACAAAGAAAAGCAAATTCGCAGAAGCTATGGAATGATGATGATGATGGCCACCATTTTTTATAACATTTCACATAGGTTACTTTTTTTTTGAGTTTCACAACTACCCTATAAGGTAAATACAACAAGTATTATACTCATTTTACACATGAGGACTCAGGGAAAGAAAATGACTTAAGGAGGTTTATATGACTAATAGATGTCAATGTGGGATAGAAAACCAAAAGTCTCCAGTTACTATATCCAGTATTCTTACCACTATATCATACTATCTGTCAAATTAGAATTAGTAGTAGGTTTCACACAGGAACCCAGGGATTTTCCTAATATGCTTTGCAAAGAAAACATGCCATTCATGTTTTCCCAAACCCCAGAGAGAAAAATTAAGCAAAGTCCAAAGTCCCATCCAATTAATGTTTTGTTTTGAGTAACACCAATTGACCATGTGTGGAGTAGTAAATCACTGGATAACTAAGAGACATAGACAGGGGAGTATCAGTGTCAGATTGATCTGGAGAGCCAGTTGTTAATTTTTAGCATGAACAGAAATTGGCAAACTTTACAAGTCATCATTTGATTTTTTTTATTGTCTAGACCTACATTGATGGAGAAATTATAAATAAAGCAGATTTAAATGGTTTTGCATATATATTTTTGAAGAGCTGGTTGTTAAACATTTACCAGCACATCCCTTAACATAGGAGAGTAGGAAGAATATTAGACTTCCAATTGGACCCTGAGCCTTAATCTTAACCCTAACACTTAGCAGTTTCATCTCTCTTGAGTCTCATAACCTGAATTTTGGTTTCTATATCCATAAAACAGGAATGATCATGCATGTACCATGTACTTAATAGTACAATTGTGAAAAAAAATTCTTTGTAATTATGAAAATGCTACAAAGGTATGAGTTGTTAGCATTTATTCTTATATCTCCAATTTGTCTTAGTATTGCTTTGTACAGGCTTTTATTGTAATAAATGATTTAGTTTTCCCTAATTCATTCATTCATTCAACACTGACTAAATATTTCCAAAAATTCATAAGGACTACTTGTACGCAGCTTGTAGTAGATCCTTCTACATTTATGTTGTCTAATCAGCTACAGCAAGACACACTGTATCTTAATGCTTCTTGCCAACAACATGGTGTCATTTGAGTTTTCTTTGACTATGTTGGATAACAACAAACAAAAAATCTATTGTGTGCAGAGAGAATAATTAAGATTCAGTCTTATTATCTAATGGACCTTAGGCAAAATGGCTTTCTTTCCCTTGAGACAGTCCAGACTAAACTTCCTAAAATGGATTATGATTTTAATAGTCAAGTTGATTTTTGAAAAAGTATACCTCTTTAACTGTTGCACTCAGTCTTTTAGACCCATTTTATGGCATTGCAGATGGTCCTTTCTCCTTTATCCATAGTTTAGTCAATAGCTCTAAAAGTCTATTGTTTTACAAAAGAAATATCATCTTCTGGAAACATAGTCACAGATTTTGTTCATTTCTGTTCCATTTGAATGGCTGATACTCCTGCTGCACAGCACAGGAGGAATAAAGAAGGCATACTCTGCTTTGACAGGCAGTTAAATAAGTGAGAGAGTCAGCTGATCCTGGAAGACCAACAAAGCTTCTATTCCACATACTCAAGAAGATGCAGAAACAGGTAATTAACATTTTTCATCCTCACTCCATAGTTTAGTAGCAAAGTTGAAAAGCACATTCTGCTCATGGAAATCTGACAGAAAAAAAAAATTTAGCAAATGAAGCGAGCAGAATATATTTAATTTAAAAGCTGTCTGGGGCATTTCCATGTCATTCAAATTATACTTTGTTTCATAAAATTTTAGCAGTACTGATTAAACTAAATGAAACTGTTCATTGAATTAAAGACACTGCATGCCATGCAATGCAATTTGTTCTCACTTAAAGTTGAGATGTTTTTCACTTGAATTAAATAGCTGTAAATCACTTTGACTTCAGAGTTATGAATTTTCTGATTGCAGTAAGGCCATGGGATATAATAAAATTCCCATTCTCTCTTCTTTATTTTGGTTGATAGTACCTTATTTGGTTAATAGCACCTTATTATCCCTATTATAAGCTTTAAGCTAACATAGTATCAAAGATCTCTTGAAGCTCTAAAATGTTATGAACTGTGATTTTATTACTATTTTATTCTCAATACCAAATGAGTAACTAATTAAATACCAAATCTATCTGTAGGAGAGAACTTTCTGTTATGCAATGCTTATAATACTATTAAAATAATTAATATTAATAATTAATTATTCCTGCTACTCATTTCCTATGACCTTCTCCTCCACACCATTTCAGCCATACATAGATAGTCATATATTTCAATGTGCCCTCATCCATAAATGCTCTACTTCCATGTTCATGAATTCTGAAATTTCATTATCTGATCACAGTTTGTCATTATCCTTCACCCTCTAGCTTAAAATCCCAGATCTTATTCTTTGCCCACAAATGTTTGATCTCCAATTCCTTGACCCACTGGTTCTTGCCCAGGACATTAGCCATGTGTTAGCTACAGTTTTGCCCTATCCTTATCTTGATCCCTCAATGAACCAATAAACTCTTGAATCCCTCATGTCTTCACTGCATCAAAAATCTTAGTTTCCTAAACTTTATCCTTGGATCACTTCCACATTCTTCTACCTTCACTCTTGTCAGTGGGTCAGAACTGGCCTTTAACCTATGGGTGGCAGAGCAGGCTAGAGACAGTAGAGTCAGAAATCAAAAATTAGTTTTATTTTAAAATGAGGGAAAAGGCTTGCAAGCAAGGAGATATATTAGATATATGCACTGGGGCCCCACCCCAGTAGGGCTTTAATATGGCAAAACTTTGATTTATATATTTTAGGAGAGACAAAGAGTCAAACAGTGCAATGTTGCAACAAACAGTGTTAAGGCACAACAGCAACAGTGAAGTAAGGTTGTTAGTGACAAAAAGTCCATTCATAGAAGGGCTTTGTGTCTGGGCCTGTTGGTGCTTGCCCAAGCTCACAGACTATCACTTCCACAAAGTGAGTGCAAAGAATTGTTGTTATCCAAAGCTTAGGGCATAGCTTGCTTGCTGGATCATAGCTTTGGAAAATAGGGTATCTCTTAATATCTTGACAGCTCCTATACACATACTACTTAATGAAGGAGGAAAAAGTCATACAAACATGCTGGGTCCACTAAAAATTTTATGTCAGATAACTTCACCTGGGTCTTTATAGCTGCTAGGCAATTCTTCTGTACCTCCCTAACAATTCTCTCTCTTTCTCTCTCTCTCTCTCTCTCTCTCTCTCTCTCTCTCTCTCTCTCTCTCTCTCTCTCTCTCTCTCTCTCTCTCTTTCTCTCTCTCTCTCCCTGTTTCCCTTTCCCTACCTCCTTACTTTCCTTCCTCCCAATATCCCATTATCTCTTGTATACGCTCTATATATCTTGTTTGTATATAGTTTTCTGTCTGTTGGATCTCCCATTATGTCCTGAAAGACAGAGAATTTTTTTTACATTTATTTGTATACCTAACATTTAGCACATGCTTGGCACATAGTAGGCATTCAATAAATGTTCATTGACAGTTATTGATAGTTGTTGATAGCTGATACTATTTTTACTGTCGTCCATGGCTGTAAACTTCAAAGTAATATATAAGTGGAATTTTAACAATTAATGACTTCAAAAAGATAAAACTACAAACTTACAAACAAAACATTTCAAAGGCTAATTATTTTAAAAGATTTTAAATATTGGTGTTTCTTATTAAAATTCCACATTACCATCTTATGCTAGACTATTCTAGTTGTTTTTTCAAACATTAAAAAACTAAAAAAAACCCAAAAAAACAAAACAAAACAAAACAAAACAAACAAACAAAAAAAAAACCTGCCAGCAACTGCTATTCCATGACTGAAAAGGTTGCATTGGTAATCCTGGTCTTTAGATCCTCCTAATGATGAAGTTTTGATGCATATATGAGCGGAGTAATTGGGGATCTTAGTATATCGAGTACTGGACCTGGAGTCACAGTGTGAGTGGGTTGGGGAGGAGACATTTATTTGGTCACTCCAAATACAGGATTTGGAGGCACAGGAGTCAAGGGCATGTTACAACGTGCCTGACCATGAGAAGCACAATGGCAAGTGAAAAGAACATCGACTCTGAAGATAGAGGACTTGAATGAAACACTTGAGACTTGAAGTGTATCCTTCAATTTCTCATCTTTGTTGAAGTAGTTGTAGGAGGAGTTGGGTTGAACTGTATCCTCTTACTTTACTATGTTGTCTAGTTTCTCCTAAATAAAGAATTTTAAAAAGAGCCCATGGCAACATAAATTAAAATATTATTCTGTAATATATACAATTACATTTTATAACATTAATAAATTAAAAGATTATTCCATTCAAGCCAATAAACATTTTTAAAGTGCCTAATGTGTACCAGGTGCTATGCCAACTGCAAATTTTAAAAATAAGTAAAAGAAGAAGTCCCAGCTCTTGAAGGATATAATGGAGGAAGACAACAAACAAAATGAATCTGGAAAGCAGGCAGGGAGGGAGAAATCAAGCCAAGTAGAGCTGCCAATAGAAAATTGAATTACAAAAAGGCCTTGAGTTTTCTATAAAGAATTTAGTGCTCTACCCTCCAAGGGAATAGGAGAGACAATTGAGGGTGAGTTGAAAAGGTGTACACTATCAAAATGAAGCAACTAGGTAGGTTAAAGGATAGAGTACTTGACCTAAACTCAAATTCAATTTCAGATATTTATTAGTTGTATAACCTCAGGCAAATCATTTAATTTCTGTTTGAGTTAATCCACTAGAGAAGGAAATGACAAACCTTTCTAGTATCTTTGTCGTGGAAATCCCATAGATTGAACAACATGAAAGAATGATAATAATCAAGTATCAAAATCTGTATCACTCTTCATGGAAGTCAAGAAGAATTTCCAATGGAAAATGGAAATTTTATACTGCAAACAAGTTGGATTTGTACCAGAAATACACTGTTAGTTCAATGTTAGGAAAATTATAAATATGAGACAGTATTAATAACAAAAATCAAAATCTGATCAGTGAATGGAAGAAAAGCAATAAAAACAACACTTGTTATATTGGAAAATAGGAATAAATGGACCTTAAAATAATTAGTTGTATTCATTTAAAGTCACAAGTCAGAATTATAACTAATGTAGATAAATAGAAATCTCTTCTGAAAAGAAATCAGGGATACAACCAATATGTCCATTAACCAATATGTCCATTAACTATACTCTTTTATAGAGTGCTAAAATTTTTTGCTGTCAATAAAACAAGAAAATGAAATTGAGAAAATAAGCATAAGCAAAGAAAAAATAAATTATTGCTTTTTTACAGATGAGTTGATTTAGAGGATCCTAGAAAATTAGCTAAAACATCAACTGAAATTTCATCAAAGTTGCAGAATATAAAATGAATCCATGTAAATCATTAACATTTCTGGATATTATGAAAAAAACAATCAAATGAGATGGAAAGAAAAATTCCAATTAAAAATAACCATAGAATGTATAGAATACTTAGGAACTGCTTTATCAAGATATAAATAGAAACTATATGAATTCAACCACAAAACACTTTTGTGTGGAATGGCAATGCAATGCCTTTCTCGAAATGATTATTCAGAGATTCTCAAAGTGAAGATCAGAAACTTTATTAGAACCTTGCAAGAAGTGACAGTCCACTCACTGGAGTCTCAGAGAGAAGAGGCCCACCACATGCCTCCGTATAAACAAGGGAATTGACATTACAGTTCTGAGAATCATGAAATGCTACAGCCCCAAGTAAAGCCCCAAGTAAAGAGGCAATGTCCAGTGGCTATATCCCTCCCCAGCTTCTCTCCTTCCCCCCTTCCCCTTACTTCAGTGTAGCCCTGGGGAAACAAAGAAACACCAAATACCTCCACACACTTCAGCATGTGCTAGATATCACCAGTAGATGTAGACTCAGCCCCACCCAAGCTGCCAGATCACCTGAAGCTAAGTGCTCTAAAAGCACCCCCTACCCAGACTCCTCTCTACCTCCAAGGCAATGGATATGCAAATGAATTGATTTAAGTGACAGTGGGCTGTACAAAGTGACTAGCCTCACATTCTCCTCTGGAACCCTCTGGGTCCAGTGGCAATAAATAGATCAAGATAACTTGAAATGGCCCTAGAAGTAGTGGAAGCCTTTTTAAGCTAAGGTCTTTAACAAGTCTCAGTTTGATTGAGGCAACACCCATTCAGTGATTAAAGCTTAAAGATTAAAGTAAGAATTGATAGAAAGAATGACTCTTGATATACATAGACCTAGGGTCTGGGTTTCAGATGAACTTGGGGGAATGAAAAAAAATTAGGGGATGAGAAAGAAGACTACAATAAGTAAGAAACAGGGAAAAGGTAGAATGGGGTAAATTATTTCACATGAAGAAGTACAAAAAATCCTATTACAGTGGAGGGAAAGATGGGAGAGTGGGTGATGGGCAAGACTAAAACCTGACTTTCTTCAGTATTGGGCTAGAGGGAATAATATACACAATCAGCTGAATATAACAATCTAATTTACCCAATAGAAAAGTAGAAGGGGAGGAGATTAAGTAAATGTGGGGAAGAAGGAGATAAAGAAGAGAGAGCAGATAGGGAGGCAAATAGATAAAAGGAAAACATATCAAGGAGGAAAGGGGTGAAAGGAGTGAAAGGACAGAGAGAAAAAAAACAGGATGGAGGGAAAAACATAGAGGATAATCATAACTGTGAATGTAAATAATATAAATTGAACTATAAAGTGAAAGTGGGTAGCAGAATGGATCAAAAATTAGAATTCTACAATGTTGTTTACAAAAAATATACTTGAAGTAGAGAGACACAGGTTAGGGGCTGGAGCAGAATCTATTATGCTTCAAGTGAAGTTAAAAGTAAAAAAATAGCAGTTGAAATTTTGATTTTAGACAAAGCAAAACCAAAAGTAGATCTAATTAAAACAGATAAAGAAACTACATCTTATTTTTTTTAAAAAAAGTACTATAGATAATAATGTAATATCAATACTAAGGCTATGTGCACTACATGTTATAGCATCCAAATTCTTGAAGGAGAAGTTCATAACCACGTTATAGTTATCAACATGTTCATAACCAAAGAAGAGATAGACTATATATGTAAAATAGATAATTTTAATTATTTTCAATTAAAAAGCCTTTGCTCAAACAAAACCAATGTAACCAACATTAGAAGGAAATCAGAAAGCTGGAAAACAATCTTTACAGCAAGTTTCTCTAATAAAGGCTTCATTTTTCAAATATATAAAGAACTGAATCAAATTTATAAGAATACAATCTATTCCCCAATTGACAAGTAGTCAAAGAAATGAACAGGCAGTTTTCAGATGAAGAAATCAAAGCAATCGAAAAAAAAAAGTCTCTAAATCACTATTAAATTAAAAGAACTCTGTAGTACCATCTCACACTGGCTAATATAATAAATAAATGGAAAATAATAAATGTTGGAGAGGATTTGGGAAAATTGGGACACTGATGTCTTGGTAGAATTGTGAACTGATCCAGCCATTCTGGAGAGCAATTTGGAACCATGCCCAAACTATGCATACCCTTTGATCTAGTAATATGACTAGTAGATCTGAATTCCCAAAAAAATCACAAAAAAGAGGAAAGTACCTACATATGAACAAATATTTATAGTTGCCACTTTTGTGATGGCAAAATATTGTAAACTAAAGGAATGTCCATCGATTGGGAAATGGCTGAACAAGCTAGGGTAAATGAATGTAATGACATACTATTATGCAATCAGAAAAAATGAAGAGGTAAATTTCAGAAAAACCTGGAAAGACTTATATGAACTGACACAAAATGAAATGAGCAGAACCAAGAAAACATTATATATAGTATTAACAACCTTTGTGATGATCACCTTTAAATGACTCAACTCTTCCCTTAGCAATACAATGATCCAATTACACAGGACTCACAAAGAAAAATACTATCCATATTTAGATAAATAAGAACTGATAGACTCTGGATACATATTAAAGCATTTTTTTCACTTATTTTATTCCTTTATTCATTGTATTTTTTCCTTTGGATCTGTTTCTTCTTTCACAATTATGACTAATATGAAAATAAATTTTACATGATAGCACATATATAACCTGCATCAAATTGCCTACCATTTAAGGAAGAAGGGAGGGGAGAGAAGGTAAGAGGGAGAAAAATTGGAAACAAAAAATCTTGAAAAAAATGAATGCTAAAAATTATCTTTTTATGCAATTGGGGGAAAATGCTATTTAAAATGAAATAAAAGTGCTGGAAACCAGCAAAAAAAAAAAAAAAACAAAAACATTTGATACTAATTTAAAAATAGAGAGGTCAGTCACTGGAACAAATTAGATGCCTAACACAGAGAAGCAAATATACAGAGTAGGCTAGTATTTGTTAACCCTAAATACCCTAGCTTTGAGGTAAAGACTAATTATGTGATAAAAATTGCTGGGGAAACTGGAAAGTAGGCTGACAGAAATTAAGTTTAGAACATATTTCACATTGTATACTGAGATTAGTACCAAATGTGCATGACAGGCATAAAAGATCACATCATAAATAAACTTGAGGAGCAAGGAAGAAATTAATTACGTTTTCTGTCTATGGTTAGAAGAAGTCATGACCACCCTAAAGATAATGAGTATCACAGAAAATAGAACTGACAATTTTTTTCCCATAAAATTTTGCACAAATAAAACCAATGTAGTTCAATTGAGAGGAGAAACATAGCTAGTAAAAGTTTTTTTTCAGAAAATTTCTTATAAATTTTCATTTTCAGAATATAAAGAACTAATTCAAATTTATCAGAATGATTAGCTAATTGATAAATAGTAAAAAAAAAAAATACAAACAATTTTCAAAGAAAATTTCAGGTAATTAATAGTCTTAGGAAAAAATGCCCCCAATCATTAATTAGAAAAATGTAATTAAAGCAACTCTGAAGTTCTACTTCATACTCATTAGAGTAGCAGAGCTGATGAAAAAGAAAATAACAAATGTTGTAAGGCTTTCAAGGAAATAGATATATTGATGTAAATTAATATAATTATTTTGGAAAGCAATTTCTGACTAGGCCCCCAAAGTTACTCATATTACTTTTATCTAATACCATTCCTAGTCCTATACCCCAAAGAGATCAAAGAAGAAAATGACTCCTATATATATATATGAGCTCATTTATAACATATTTATTTGTATTAGCAAAAAATAAAAATGGAAATAAAGAATGATTAGAAAAACTATAGTATATGCATGTAATAGAATACTATCGTGCCATAAGAGAAACTGAAAGACTTATATATGAACTGATGCAGAGTAAAGTAAACAGAAACAGAACAATTTAAACAAAAACAACATTGTCAAGACTACTTTAAAGGTTTTATAATTCTAATAAATGCAATGACCAATTTAACTCAAGGACCAATGATGAAGCGTGATTCCAGGTAGAGAACCTATGGACTTATGGTACATGAGACAAAATATAAATATAGCCAACATGAGAATATGTTTTATTTAACTATAAATATTTATTACAAGGGAATTTTTGTATCTTCAATAGGAGAGTAAGGAGAAATACAAAATTTTGATTTATTGAAAATATTTGTGTGTGTATGTGTGTATAAGTATGTTTTGCTTTATAAAATGTAAGAGAGTAGATCATTTCCAAGGAAGATGGCAAGGCCTTATCTAAGTACTTGAGAAAAAGGTAAGGATATGCATCAAATTTTTGGGTACTTGTTCATCTATTTAACTTAATACTATGCAGATTCACATGCATTTATAATAAAGATCTAATTATGGAAAGTTCCCTACATAACCTCTCCTCAAATAATTTACTACCTTTTTAAAGCTGATTTATTCAGAGCTTAATTATGTTTTATACCAGGATCAAATTGAAACTAACCCTCAGGATTAATCTCCCTCTACAGGTGTCCAACAAGAAGCTCAGTTAGAGTGGAACAGGGTGTCTGCTGATTAAGACATAACTGAAATATGGAACAAATTATCTTTAGGTAAATTGTTCAGTTATAGAAATTTTTAAAAATGAATTAAGGATCAAGGGAAAACTAACATTTTGGAGTTCAATGAACTATTATGTTTTGTTTTATGACACTAAACAGTAAAACTTAAAAGAAAAATTAAAAGATATGAAATATTTCTTCTCTTCTCCCAACTCCATTTGTTTGTTTGTTTGGAGATTCTATAGAAGAGGAGTATTTAAATAATTATTTCAATTAAAAAGCAAATTTTCATTTTTTTACTCAAATTTACTCAAGTAATAAGAGTAAATATTTCTTTTAAAAGATCTTCATTTCTATGCCCTGATAAAATAGGTGAGCTAGGGAGTAGTGAATGTGGATGGAATGACTAACCCCTCCCCCCAAATAAATGCCACCTAAAAAGACTGTTGACATGAATTATGAAGATTCTTGATCCAAACAATAGTCAAAACCTTATCAGCATGTTACCCAATTCTGTAAACGAGGGTGAGCAGTATTTCCATTCTACTTTTCCCTTTCACCATGATTCTATGTACTTTGTGGAAATATTTTTATGTTGTTTTAGTTTGTTTTCATTTTGTATTTTAACTAAATATTTATTATTTATGATTTTATATTTGATGTTCTCATTTTACATAGTTTTAATTCAGCTTTTCCTTCAATATTCTGGAATATTTTTAAAAAGTTATTTATTTATTACTACCAAGGAATACTTTTTAATTTTTGTCAGATTTGTTTGGTTTTGAAACCTCAAGTATATATTCACAAAGAGAATTTTATTCTATGGCAATAATCCACCTGAAGAATCAGAATTACATTTAGTTCTTTGGACATCTATGTTTAATTTAAAAAATAAGTTGTTCTTACCCTATTTCACAGGTGATATCACCCCTTTATTTTTGAAATACATCCCAAATCTTTTTATTCTTTATAAAATATTGGGTTTTTTAAACTTTACTTTTAAACTTATATTTCCACATAAAAATGTAATTCTGCAGAAGTTTAAAAGTTTCTAGTTTTATTTCTTTTTAGCCTACAAAAATGTGTACTTAGATTTTAACATTTTTTCTTTATGCCAAAAGAAGTTTTTCATATTTTCTATTTTCACTTACTTTTGTTATTTTCTTTCTTTTCTTTGTATCTTCTCCTTCTTTTCATCATTCCTCAAAATATAGAACATAAAAGCAGACTTTAATTAAAACATTCAAAAGTAAGAACATGTTTCTCTTAATACAGTACTTTGGAATATTTGGATTCTTTAATAGCAGAACCACAATACTGACCCACAGTTTGTTCTCTGTATGATTCTCACTCATGTGTGACTACTGGACTAAATAACTATTAGACTAACAAAATAGTAGTATTTTGTATCTAAGTGATATGCTTTGATTTCTTATTCTAAGGTTTGATGTCTTTAGCCCATTCCTTTTGGAATTCATGCTGCTTGGGTACTGTTCCAACTCACAATTCTGTAATCAGGCATATAGTTTGGACTTGAGTTCAGCCCTTGAGAAGCAGGGCATGGAGCTGAGATATTAAGTTTCTCCAGAAAGGGGATGAAAACACTCAGTATGCAATCTGATTCAAATATGGGATAGGTCATTATTCCTACACACAAACGGAACACTGAATATAAAAGACAATGCACATAAACTGAATGATTTAAAATAATATTCAATAATTTAACTTGCAACTATTTTTAGAACTTAACTGGCAACTATCTGTAGAGGGCCACAGGTAATGGGGGAACTCTGGGTGAGATATAAGATCCTTGGGTCCAGAGAAAACCTGCTAACAGCATCTGGTTTGGCTCCCTATCTTCCCTAAAGGTTCTCAGCTTTCCTGAGAAATCAGGGGGCAGTGACAACCTGTGCTATAGTTGAAGCAGAGTGATACCAAGTGGCAAAGAGTCATCTACATATAATAATAAGTTGTTTATGTGGTCCCACATGTGCAGTATATAATTAGCACATGTGCACTATTGCTTTGGTTATATGAGTATTAGGGTATAAAAGGGTGAGAGAATTTGGAATAGATGGACTTCATGTTTTGATCATCCTTGTGGGTCCCTACTTCATCACTCCTCCACTAAAACCAAATACTAGGCTGATCCCAAGATTCTCCAGAGAGCTAGTCCGTATGGTATATTTTGGTGCCACAGCATAGAGGCTCTAGAAAGCAGAGTACCTTTGGCACCACAATGTGGGGACTCTAGAAAGCATATAACAACTATCTGTTAGAAGAATGATACTTAAACTACATCAGAACATAAAGCAGTTTGGCTTCTCCAAGAATGCAGGAGTAACTTCCAAGAAGCCTTTCTCTACTGGAATTTACCTCCAATTCAGTGGGTTCCAGAATGAACTCTGAAATTCTATATAATCTTTTATATGAAAATATGGGATCTCTACAAGAGTCCAACTGGTTTATCAAGATAGCTACATGTTAGCTTTAGTTGATATTTTAAGCAATCACAAATTGAATGGAGGCTACCAAAACTAACTAAGAAAGATAGATCAATGGAACAAAGGAGATGTATAATTTACAGCAACAAATATAGTTATTTTGTATTTGACAAGTTTAAGACATAATATGTTAAGATAAAAATTCATTATTTGTTTAAAAAAAAGAAAAGCAATGTTGGGAAAACTGAAAATCATTATGGCAGGAAGAGAGTAGAGACAAATTATGAAGTTAAAGTCAAAATGGATACATGACTTACATATAAAGAAAGCTATTTTAAAAATTGAAGAACATAGAACGTATTACTTAACATACTTATGGATAGGTGAACAATTTATGAATGATCAAGAGATAGAGAATAAGATGTAATATGGATAATTTTTATTACATTAAATTAAAAAGTTTTGTTCAAATAGAACAAATATAGTCAAAATCAGAAGAAAAACAGAAAATTGGGGGGAAATTTATACATGGGTTCTTAGATAAAGATCTCAAATTTCAAATATATAAAGATCTTTGCTAAATCGATAAGAATACAAATTGTTCCTTAATTGATAAATGGTCAAAACATATGAAGAAGCAGCTTTCTGATGAAGAAATTAATATAATTTATAGTTATATAAAATACTCTAAATTATTAATTAGAGATATGCAAATTAAAACAACTTGACATCTGTCAGATTATTTAAAATAATGGAGAAGAAAGCAACAATGTTGGAGGGCATGTGAAAAAATTGAGACACTAATTCATTGTTGGTGGAATTGAGAATTGATCCTGCCATTTTGGAGAGCAATCTAGAATTATGAAACTGACCTTTGATGAAACAATCCCACTACAAATCTATTTTCAAAGATGATTAGGAAAAAAGGAAAAGAAACTATATCTTGTAAAAATATGTGTAGCAACTCTCTTTGTGATGGCAAAGAACTGGAAATTGTGACAATGCCCATCAATTGGGGTACAGCTGGAAAAATTGTAGTATATGATTGTGATGGAATACTACTATACTATAAAAGATGATGAGCTCAGAGATTTTAGAAAACACAGGCTCACACAAAATAATGAAGAATCAAATGATCAGAACCAAAAGAATATTATATACAATAATAGCAATATTATTTTTTTAATTAATTAATTAATTTATTATAGGTTTTTATTTACAAGTTATATGCATGGGTAATTTTACAGCATTGACAATTGCCAAACCTTTTGTTCCAATTTTTCCCCTCCTTCCCCCATCCCCTCCCCCCAATGGCAGATTGACCAATACATATTAAGTATGTTAAAGTATATGTTAAATACAATATAAGTATACATGTCCATACAGTTATTTTACTGTACAAAAAGAATCAGACTTTGAAATAGTGTACAATTAGCCTGTGAAGGAAATAAAAAATGCAGGTGGACAAAAATTGAGGGATTGGGAATTCTATGTAACAGTTCATAGTCATCTCCCAAAGTTCTTTCACTGGGTGTAGCTGGTTCAGTTCATCGCTGCTCTATTGTAACTGATTTGGTTCATCTCATTGTTGAAGAGGGCCACGTCCATCAGAATTGATCATCATATAGTATTGTTATTAAAGTATATAATGATCTTCTGGTCCTGTTCATTTCACTCAGCATCAGTTCATGTAAGTCTCTCTAGGCCTTTCTGAAATCCTCCATAGCAATATTATTTTAAAAACAACTTTGAACAATTAAGTCATTTTGACTATTATAAATGACCAAATTTACTACAAAAAACATAAAGGAAAATACTATTTGCTAAACATCTGAAAAATAGAAATATGTATGGAATAAATTTACATGTATATACACATATGTTTATTAATGATAGCCATCACTACAATGGGGAGGGGAGGAAAGAAAATAAAGAAAAAAGGAAATTTACTTAATAACTTTATTATATATTTGAAAGGTATTTGTAATAATAGATTCATAGTTTCATGTGCAATTATCTTTTATTATACTGTGTTATAAAAATGTTTATGTTGTCCCATACATTTTTTAAAAAAAGAGATTCTAAGAACAAGTCCTTAGTTTTCATTAGAAAGAGACCAAAGGAATTGGTGGAATTGGTATACAAAAAAGCTAAGAACCCCTCTTCTGGGCATAATGGTTCATTGATGCAGCTCTAGAAAAATGACATATTAAAATCAATAATTTTGAAAATGTTACTTTCTATATCTCTCCAGAAGTCTCATAATTAGCTATTTCATATCTCCTCTTTCTTCAACTCAAGTTTGTTGTTCATTTGTTCAGTCATGTTTGCTTTTCCTGACTGAACTCATTATCTTTTCCCCATAAACCTACCCCATTTTCAAATTTCCATATTAATGTTGAGGGAATCACCATCTTCCTAGTCCCTAACTCAAAACCTCTATCTCATCTTCCAATTTTTAATATCTCTTTCCTCCCCTCACTCCTCATATTTCCCAAGTTTCCAAGGCTAGTTGATTTTGCCTTTGATATGTCAAATAACATTCCTCCTTTAATCCGACACTGACAACACCTTGACACTGGCCCTTATTGGCAAATTCTTAGACTATTGCAATGGCCTGTCAGTTGTTTTGCTACCACAAGTCTCTCTCCATTCCACCTATTCCTGCATTAGGTTCCAAAAGTTATTTTACTAAAGAATAAATCTGATCATATCATACATATCAATACTCAATAAACTCCAGTGAATCTTTTTTACCCAATAGATCAAATATAAAATTATCTGTTTGGTGTTCAAAACTTTACATAACCCACCGTACTTCTACCAGTCTTCTTACACATTACAAACACCCTTTGTTCCTGCATAGCCTTTGATCCAATGATACTGGCCTCCTTGCTATTCCTTGACCAAGGCATTATATATCTTCTCTCTGGGTATTTTTACTGGCTGTTGTCCATATCTGACATGCTCTCTCTCCTCATTTCTTTCTCCTAACTTCCCTAGATTTCTTTAAGCCCCAGCTAAAATCCTACCTTCTATAAGAAACGTTTCTCCCCTTTTAGTTTTTTAGTTCCTTCCCCCATTGATTATTTTTGATTTATCTCAAATATAGCTTACATTCAGCACAGAAGTTGGCATATAGTTGGTGTTTGACAAATATTTATTGATGATTTGCCCCTTCCTCCAATATGTATAGATCTTAATTTCCACATATTTAGATCATTGTAATTGTAATTACAAGTTACCTTCCATCATTTATATCCTTACCACACTATATCCCTTATTTAGAGGTCTGGTAATGTCACTATAGTGTTAAAAGCCTGGTACTGTCCCTTCCTTACCTAATAACATGGCATAGACAAGATTATCTACTCTCTGCTTAGTTGGCAGGTTGTTCAAAATGTATTACTTAGAGACATGAAGTATCCCATGTATCCTAAAGTAGAATTGTATCAGAGATGGACAGTATGATTCAGTGAGATCAGGAGCAAGGAGTGAGGAGAGAGATTCAAGAATCATTCAAAATCAGTTTCTTTGGAAACTGGGGAAGAAGAAAGAGGTTTGAGATATGATATAGTTCCCCAAGTAGATAAGGACCTGTGGGACTGCCCACAGAAAAAGCAATTTGGGCAATTGTCCATGTTAGACCTCCAGTTTCTTGATCTATATCTGGCCACTGGACTTAGATGGCTTTGGAAGGGGTGACTTTGCACAGTCCTATCTCATTTAAATACAATTTACTTGCATGTCATAGCATCATCTTCCTCTTGTCGTGGTCCTCTTCCAGAATGAAGGACAAACAACAACAACTCCTCATGTCTCTGTAGGAAGCATATTAAAAGCCCAAGAAACAATCAGAAACTTTGAATATCTTAAAAACAGTTCTCTGAGTACATACCAAATAATAGGTTTCTCCTATTTTAGCTTAAAATAGCTCAAAAAGGATTTGTTCAGAAAAAAAAAATTACTGCATTTTTAGACCATGGTTATTATGTAGAATATAGTACAACATAATAAATGAAAAGGTTATGAAGGCTGATTTTTCATACAAGTAAAGAATTTCTTTTCCATCACCAAACCTGCCAAGTAACATCCAAACTTTTCTGCTTGACATTCAAGGACCTTCATAATCTGGTACCATCCTGACTTCATTAATTTCATTTCATCTCATTTATTAATTTTTATACTCTAGACAAATTATCCCCTGTATCTGTCTCTACTTTGTTTCCTAAGTTTGAAAATATATGCCTTTTCAACCTAAGGCATCCTTTAAAACATCCTTTAAAATCTAACTAAAATACAGGGCGTCTAGGTGCCACAATGGATAATACATCAACCCTGGAATCAGGAGGATCTCAGTTGAAATTTGGCCTCAGATACTTGATAATTACTAGCTTGTGACCCTGGGCAAGTCACTTAACCCAACTGCCTCACTAACCCCCTCAAAAAAATCTAATTAAAACATATCCTTTCTAGATTGTTCTGATACTCTGATTCTAGTTGGTAATTAATTCTTTTTTGATCAGACATCGTATAGTATATTGTTTGCCTCTCTCATAGATTTGTTACTTGATATTTTGTAAACATATAATACATATCTATCATACATACATAGCATGTTCCAAAACTCTTAGTCTTAAGGTACTGAAGTTTGAATTTGAAACTGCAGTAAGACTTTGGGAACACTATATAGAAGGAGAGAAGTAGAGAGAGAGCTCCAGAGATAAAGATATCAAGGTATGGCTATAAATAGCAAGAGATATAAATATAGATACAGATACAGAGATAGAGATAGATAGAAATATAGGCCCCCAAACCAGCTAGAAACAGAATCCATTCTCTCAGGAACCATTGTTCTAGATATAACCCAACTAATTTTGTATCCCTAGTCCATATTTCCAGGAACAAAGAATGTATTTTTGAAGTATATTTAAAATAAAACATTTACTGGTTTAAATTAATGTTTTCTTACAGTATCCATTTTTAAAAGACAAAATTGGAACATCCCTTCCTTAGTCTCTTGTTCTATTTTTCACTCTGGAAAAGTAATGCAATGTATGGTTTAATGAGATTGATCTGACTTTTTGTTTCATGTGTTTTTCTATTCTTATCTTTAATCCTCCTAGCCTATCTTCTCTGTTTGTGAATAGGCTTTTATTTTATTACTTCTATGTTTTCAAAAATTCTACAGGGCTTCTTTCTTATTAGTGACCAAAGTATCTTTACATATCTAGGATTATGTGATTACAGTAGCAGCTGGTTCAGATGCCTTCTTTGTGGTTATCTTATTGATAAGCAGAGTGATCGTTATGAAAAGATCTTGTCCCAAAACCATTTCTATTGCATGAAAAAGGATAGCTTAAACATCATGTTGTCTCTGTGTCTATTGTAATGTTATCATCCTCCTCCCCCCATAAGCCTAGGTTTCAGCTTGCATCCTTCCAAAAGCAACTTTTTAAGACTTCAATCTAGCACACAAGAATAAGCCTCAGCAAGACTTTTCTTTCTCCTCATTCAATTAATGGCAGCTGAGATTCTTTTACACCCAACATCCTACAGTCAAGGTTTGGGGCAAGCCTAACCTCACCATAAGAAAAGAGGACTATGAAGAATTCAAAGATACTTGGGAAGACTTGTAGCATAAATTCTGATACTGGGAAGATTAGAAGTGGTAGATTACTTGAGTTCCAGAATTTCTGTAGGGCTGATGCCAATTGATTTATCTGTATTAAAACTGACCCTGATATGATAAGCCCAGGGATGATGTAAGAAGATAAGTAGTTAGATAAGGTATATAAGAAAGGGAGAACCAGCTCAGGTTGGAAACAGAGTAAGTCAATGAGTCCATGCTGATCAGCAGTGGGACCAGGCCCATAAAGTCACTACACTTCCAGCCAGAGTGAGTTATCTTATTATAAAATCTTTCAACAAAGAGACAGAGTAGAGTCTTACTCATCTTTGTAACTTCCATATACCTATCATAGCATCATGCATATAGCACTCACTCAAGAAATTGTTAAATGAATATAATTTTTAGTAGTCAAATCAGGAGAGTGTATTTCAATATTTAATTTAATTCAGTAAACACTGAAAAAATTGACTATATACAATAGATGGTACCATGTACTAGGGAATTTGAAAGAGAAAATAATTGGATTCTTGCCCTCAAAAAAGGTTAGAATCTAATAGTAGGGAAAGTACACATATATACAAATAATGAAAATACAAGGTAGAATGTAATAGGGACAAAGAGCAAAGTGCTATATAACAATTTGAGGAGAGTACATTCACAGTTTCATGGAAGAGGTATCACTGGGACTTGAAAAAAAATAAGTTTTTCAGTGAAGAGAAATATGGAAGGAATGCTTCCAGAAGATCAGGATCTGCACAAATGTACAAAGGCAACATGAGATCAGTTTAAGTAGAACAGACAAAGGAAGTAGAGCACAATAAAACTGGAAAGTTATTAACAATAGATCATTTATTTGTTTATATGTTTACAAACTACCTTCCTCTCAATACTGTGAGACAAATAAGTATTACAAATACAATGCTATAATCCTCATTTCATAGAAAGGAAATTGAGTTTCAGAGTGTGATTTGCTTATGGTCATATAGTTAATAAGCACCAGAGTCAGGACTTGTAGTTAGGTTTCTTGATTTCAAGTCTACTATCTACCATTCCATTACATGAGGCTGCTCTTCTGGGTTAGAAGGATTGTGGGTGGTCTTAAATAAGAGGCTATTTTATTCTATAGAAAATTGCCATAGAAAGTTGCTAATTAGTGAAACCTGATATTAGGAAGGCTACATAAAAATTGAGGAAGGGAAGAGCTAGAAGCAGGGAGGCCAGCTATAAAGCTATTACTACAATCCAGGTGAAAAGTAATAAAAGTACAAAGAAAGGGGTGGATGGAAGGAACTATTTTGTTGGCAGTATCAATGGAACTTAATTGATTAAGTGTGAGGAGGATAAAAGGCAATGGGGAGTGAAAGATAACTAAGACATTAAATCTAGAGTGATTAGTAGTATGATGGTACCATTTATAAAAATAAGAACAACAGAAGGTTTAAGGTTTTTGGGGTTGATTTTTGTAGAAGGCAAGAAAGTGAGTTCTGTTTTGGCATTTTGAATTTTAGAGACTGATAAGAAATTCAATTAGAAATGTCAGACTGGAGCAAGGGAAAGATTGAAGCTAAATATAGATCAATATTATTTGCATAACAGTGGTAATTGAAACTTTGGGGATAAATGGAATTTCCCAAGAAGAACAGTATTGAGAAAGAAGAGAAGGAGGTAATAATGTTTCCTAGTCCCCCCACTACATGAAGAAAATATTTTGTAAACATTAGATTGTTATAGAAATGAGGCATTAGTATTTCAAGGTTGCACTTATGCTCAATCTGAGTCCAGTCTTGTTATTTGACAAAATAAACTTAGGAAGGCAATTTGGCAAAGGAAGAAACAAACAACTGGGAAATGCAAATTCATGTCATTCAATTTGTAATTTGATTTATAACTCATCATATACCACTTGGACTCCATCGTAGTCTCCAGAAATTCACCTTTTTACAAGATCACATCAACTGAAACTCCCACATCCTTAGCATCCCCTGGCTCCCTCTGGTTGGAGCTGGAAGAAGGTAGAGATTAAGAACTTTTCTAAGATCATTTATCTAAAGATGAGGTCCAGGACAGACACCTCATTTTTTGTCATCTTGCTGCAAGACTTTATCATGTCCACAAAATGTTCACCTTCCCTGTCCCCCCAACTTTTCAGCTTCATTTTATGTCATCTTTCCCCTTTAGATTGTGAGAATAGAGATTGCATTTATCTTTCTTTGAAACTCCAGTGGCTTAAGGGTCTTAAGGCTTAGTACCTTAAAACTGTTAATTGACTGATAGACTAAAACATTTTACTTTCACCTTGGTAGAAATTAAACTGAATCATATTCTCACAATTATGGGTCTCTAGCTATTTTTCTATCAGTTTTAAGTTTTTGGTCTCCTTATATCAGGAGAACCCTGGAAGAACTTCAGGTTTTTAGTATGACCTCTAAATAGTGTAGTCAATTATGCCAAATGTGCACTGTACCTCCTAGCAGCATCACATACCAATCACAATCTATCATCTCTATGTCCTCTACCTGGTTAATCTGATAAATCAATTTGTGCTAAGGGAATTATGAGTACTGGGGGTACAATCCTGTATCAATAACGATTTTCTCTTTAATAGAGGCTCTCTGAATACAGTGCCACAATTTCAATTTTCTAATGGTAGAAACTTCAGTCAAATTAACAATTTGGGGCAGATGGAATTCTTAGCACCTCTCAGATTTCATAATCTATTTTGCCTAATTCTAAGCTTAGTTTGCATATAAAACATGACTATAATTGGATTAGTTGTGAGACAAAACTGCTGGAACAAGTTTAGTTGAGGGCAGCAATATGTCAGTGTATCAGAAGACAACCTGAAAGGTTTAGAACATAAGGATGTATAAGACAATTTTACTAGCTGGAGGGGAGAAACCTGCCACTTTCACATTCATGCTGGAAGACTATAAAAAAGAAGTGAATGGCAATCATACTATAGAGAAAGCTCTTGGTTGTCCTTCATTCTCAAAGAGGACCATGTATCAGGGAAGTGATGCCATGGCATGCAAATGACTTGGATTTAAATGGGGAAGGGCTATGCAAAGTCACCTGCCTCAGTTTCCCCTCCAGAGCCATCTGGGTCCAGTGACAAAATAAAGATCAAGATGACTAGAGATGGCTCTGGATAAAATGGTAGAGGAACCCTATTTACCCTAAACCATTTCTAACTTTGACTATTGTATGAATTTTTTATACTTTCATATAGAACAGTCATTGCCTCCAAAGAGAGTTCTTTATTTTGATTATAGAAATGAGTATTTGAAGAAAGGTAAAACTGAACCAAGTATAAGTATATGAAATACACTCAGGTCCTGGATAATAGAGGATGTGTCATCGTTTATTGAATTTTGAGCTGCAGTCAGTTGAATTTTGACAAGTAGTTCTAACATAAGGCAATCAGAGACAGTTTTGATTGAAGGGTCAAACAATTGAAAGCTCAAAGAATGTGAGAATCGGTATGAGAAACTGACCAGATAAATCTCTAAGGTAGTACAAAGCAAGACTGGAGGAGATGCTGTTACCAAAGTTGTTGTCTTTCAGATAAAATCTACAACTCATGAAAAATTCCAGGCTATTCCATTAACTCAAATTCTAGTTTGGTGCTTTGCATTTAAATTTTACTTAAATCAGCCTAGCAAAGTGGAAAATTCATAGAATTGGAAATCAGGGCACATGGGTTCCAACTCTGACTCTGCCATTATTAAATAGGAGGCCCGATGCTGTTATCCTGTTGGTGTAGGTTTCATTGGGAGATGAAATGGGGCACTGGCAAACCATGGGACAGCTAAACAGAAGAGGTTTTACTTAGTCCTAACATAACAGGGATATGTAGAAAGGATGCAGTAGCATTAAATTTGTACTTAGACGATAACTTTCATCTCTACATAGAAATGAATATAGTGAATCTTATGGTTTTAGACATTCACTAAGTCAGTAGAACCAGGTCAGTGATTTTGGACTTTTTATGCTTTACATACCCAGGAAGCTGTATAAATGGAGAAAGATGCCAATCAGATCTTGGGGTCAGCTTTACCGACTTTTAAGGGAAATTAATCCCCATTGTATAAGAAAAGGAGGAGCTCTGGTAGATACAAGTATTATCACAGCCACCAGCTTGCTGTAAGGTAAGTCCCAATCTCTATTATCTCCAAGTACCCTTCATTTTCTAATATTCTCTGATTCTATGAAGAAGAGGAAGCCAGGTTTGTCAAAGTTTTAGGGTTATGAAAAACAATAAAACAATTCAGCTTATAAGATTTGGAACTTCCTTTATAAGAGGTATTCTAAAAAAATAAATGTCAGATTATACTGTTTCAAAAACTTCCAAACAGATAAAAATAAAATAAAATCAAGTACTTAAAAAAATTCAACAAAAATTTATTAAGCACTTACTAAGTACCACTTTTAGGTTCTGAGTATATTCAAAGCTATTTTTGTAATTGCTGGCCTGGTAGAATGAGCCTCGGGCTTAGAGTTAAAAGGTCTTGAATTTAAATCCTGCCTCAGTAACTTACTTAGCTAGGTGACTCTGAGCAAATCACTTAATGTCTATCTGGCTCAATTATCTTATCTGAAAAATGGAAATAATAATCTTTCAAGTCACTAAAAGGATCAAATGTGATAATATATATGAAAAATTCTTTGCAACTTTTAAATACCATATAAATACTACCTGCTATTATTATTATTATTCTCCTTCATTTGAGGAATACTTCCAATAATCCATTCAATCCCTGCCATATGATTCTTATATATGTCAATTTATAAGTTCACTTCAGGGGACAATCCACCATACAAGAGGCTTTCCTTACTTTTTCCTGACACCATGAGCATACCAATGAAGCACTTAGACTGTCTCTGGTAAGTCCTCACTATCACCACATGACTCATCCATCCATCCCTCAACCCCTTTCCTATTGCTTTTTTCCCTCTGTGATTACACACACACACACACACACACACACACACGTGTGTGTGTGTGTATGTGTATAATTTTTATAATTGTTACTGTCTTTTTTTTCCATTTGACCGTGCACACTGGAGGACAAAGACCATGATTTTGCCTTGCTTTTTATCTCCAGTCCTCTTAGAACAAGTGGCTAAATGTGTTGATAATGAAGACTTGCCTATCTTATTTTTCAATCATATATTTTTCTGTTAACATTCTTTACTTTGGTTCCTCATTCTGTCATAACTTACTCACACTGTCCTCACACCTCCCCATTGCCCTTTAAGGGATATTCATATGTAATTCTTAGAGATTGGAAAACTATATAACTCATAGCAATACAATGGAAGCAGCAGGATAACAGTATTCAAAATTGGGTCTTTGTTTCTGGGAGAAGTTTGAGATTTATGGAAGTGAACTCTTAAAACTGTGTCCTTTTAATCTGTAAAAATTGTGTCTCCTTTGATCTGTAAAAGAAGGGAAATTCGGGGTCTTCCAGACTCTAGAGAGTCTAGGAGAAGGTATATTTTCCAAGCAAACCTTTTCCTAAGGTAAACGGCTTCATTCAATTGGAGATCTCAGGCAAATCATACCTCATTGATCTTTTGGGTAGCCAAAAGGAATTTTCTTTAGGAATTTCATTCAATTGGAAATCTGGGCCTGATATTGGGTGGCTTAAAACTCCAAGATAAGTATCTAGGCCTGGGGGCATTGGCTCTCTTTTCAGTTGGGAATTTTAGCCTCAGACTGTTATAAAAAGACAATTTTAAGCTCATATCTTTGCAGAATTCTGAAGTAGTATGCTTTTGCCAAGGGACCTCTCCTCTTGGCACAGCTGCCTACCAGGAATCTTGCCTGCTGTGAAGACATTCTCTTCTCAGTGCTAACCTTTATTTCCCTAACAGGACTTTGCCACTCAAAAGTCTGCCTTCCCAGCAAAGATGACTTCTCAGTGCCAATAAATTTCCTTTTTGCCATTCAAACTTTTTTGGGTTCACAAGTTAGCTCAGAAATTAATAAGAAGAAATATTTGGGAAGTTTCATGGTGCTTTTTTATGATCCCAAGATACAAAAATACCTCATTTAGCACCAAAATACTTCCTGTGATGCTATAATCATGGAACAACATAACTTGATAAGAACCAAAATCACATGGAACCCAAAGGTCAATGAAAGAACAAATGCCAAGTATGAGTAGAAAATAGTTTATCACTTATGACAAATGTTATGCATTAAGTGATTTCGATGAAGTATCAAGGATATTTATGATCAAAAAGGAGGTGAGTTAGCTAGGTAGCAAAAGCAATAAATCAAAGATGCTCTTCCAAAAACTATGCTATCCAAAAACAATGAAGGACCAGACAGTGGCCCATGGCATTTTGGATAGATATTCTATGGAAGATTTATAGAAAAGAATATATGATCATACTACACAAGAAAGCATAGTGCAAAGGTTGTTAATCTGAAATCTGTGAACCCAGAGGAAAAACATCTTATATCTCTATTTTTACTAACCTACCACTGGATTTTAGCATGTCCTTCAATTACTTACAAACATAATTCTGAAAAGAAGTCTGTAGGCTTCACCCAAAGGAGTACATGAACTCCCTAAAATGTTACAAACCTTTGGTCTAGAAGTCTGGTAAGCTACATTGGGTGAGATTAGAACAAGTTAGGAAGAATTGGAAAGAATCTGATAGAATGATTCATTATAAAGTGTTAACTACTTGTTTTTACTTAATGCATCAAATTTTCCAAGTGGTTGACATTTCAAACCACAAAGCTTAACCCCAAAGAAGTTATTTGATAATAATCGGGGTCAGCTACTATCTTTTGGCCTCCTCCCAGTTGTTCTCCATAGTAGGCCTATATTGCTCATTTGTCAGGCACTCTGATAAAGTGGAAAAACTTCTGCAGTCAGAGCACTAGAATCTGAGTCCCAGGAGACCATCCTGAATTGAGAGGTCCTAGATCTACCATTTTTATTCCTTGGGAGTCAGTAAGAAAGTCATTTAGGCTCCCTTGGCCTCACATTTATTCATTGAATTGTAAGCTCCTCTAGGGTAAGAATTGTCTTTTGCCCTTTTTTATATTCCTAATACAATGTTTGGCATATAGTAGGTGTCAAGTGTATTGGTAGCTAAAGAATATTGGCATATCAAATTGCTTGCCATCTTGGGGAGAGGGGTTGTGAGGCAAGGAGGAAGGAAAAAAATTGGAACTCAAAATTTTATAAAAGTGAATGTCAAAAACAATCTTTACAATTAATTGGATATAAAATAAAATATTATTAGAAGAAAAATGTATTGCTAGCTAAATGTGTATTGGCTGATTGATTTTCACATAGTAGGTGCTTAATTATTTCTTGATTGGAGAACAGAGTCAACTAGATTACCTCTAAATTTCCTTTTAGTTCAAACTAGCATGTCATTTATTTTTCAAATATTAATACTTGCATTCATTTCTTCTTTTAAAAAATTAATGGAATATTTTATTTTTTATAAGTAAAAACAATATTTTTAATTTAATTGTTCTTGTAGTAAAGAGATGATAAGTATAATGTTATATCCTAGTGGGGGTTCTTCATAATGAATCTAGGGTTTAGTTCTCATCTTTAAACTAGAAAATCAATTTTATTCATTTATGCCATGATACATTCTACTGCAGTGATTCATGCTAATTGTCCTTAAAGAACTGATTCTAAACTAGGATGTCAAATTTCTTAAGTTAATAAACATTATATGAGAGCTCAATCTGTCATCTGGACCCAGCTCATTACTTTTGGCCATAGATCATGTAACTTTGACTCTGAGTCAAATGTCTTAGTGAAGGTTGTATATCTTATAATATTAATTCCCAGTGAAAACAAATAAATAAATAACTGCCAAGTGAGCTGGATGTTCATGTCTTCCAGGCTATACATTCTCTCCAGTAGAGAAATTTATTTTAAAGGGAAAAAAAAGATCATAGGTTTCTTAGTAAATATGAAATTGTCTTTTGTCCCATTTTCACACATCAGGGGCAAGTACCTCCAGAGTAGGCAGGTCTGTAGGATGGTGAAAGACAATGGTGTGGAACATTTAAAAGCGACTTGTTCTAAATCTAAGGAAAAGAATAAAGGGCAACCCAGTTACAGAAGCCAATGCCTTTTCCTCCATAATATAATTGGAAAGACTGAGATAGCCAGAGAGCATTCAACTCTGTTCAGTTACCACTGAGACAGAGCCATAAATTAAACTCATGTACCTGGAAAAGCTGGAGTCTGGGAGCAGAACTATGATCGCTTGGGAATAGGGCTTATGTCAGATGCTGCCCTGATTGAACAGCTGTTCACATTGTCCTTTGGAGAGAATGCCAAGGTCTTGAATTACATCAGACACCGCATGCTGATCTATCACGGAGGCTTAGCCATGAACAAAATACTCTGAGCAAGCAGGTCCTTACTTGGAATGGCTAATGGGGAATTGAACTCCTGGGTTGCTGGGCTGCCTTCCACACTTATATATCTGTGCACACTTAGACTGAGGGGGCTATGAGGTGGGGAAGGGCAAATGTGTTTAGGAATTGAGAAAGATTACTTATTTAATTCTCTTTAAGGACATGATTAAAGAGAGATGCCACTCCAGTCAATTAGGTACAATAGAGACTAGAGTGCTTGAATACCTAAATTCAAATTCTGCCTTAAACACTTACTAACTGTATGAACTTGGACAAATCAGTTAATCCTTCTCAGTCTTAAGTATCTACATCTGGGTGATGACGATGATAAGCCCTACCTCACAAAGTTGTTGTGAGGATCAAATGGGTTAACATGTAAAATGTTTTACAAACTTTAAAATACTATTTAAATGCTAGTTATTATTAGGACTCCTTTGTTTGGCATTTATAGTCTTTCACTTATCCACTGGTATGACCGACCAAGACTGAACATGACATTTTGTCTCTTCCCTCCATGTCTTTTTATAAGTTGTTCCCCAAGACTGAAATGTTCTCCTTTCTTCCTTCAGCTTCCTGGAACTTCTAAAGCTCTTCAAGGGTCCACTCAAGTGCTGTCCTCAGCAGAAAGACTTTCCTGATTCCTGATTCTTTCCTTAAGTCTTCCAAGCTTAGAAACCACTGTGTAAGTATGTCATACACATTGCATAGTTACTTAGCTTTGAATATGGCAGCTAGATGGTTCCATGGAAAGAACACTGGATCTGGGGTCAGGAAAATCCGAGTTCAAATCTAGTCTCAGAAATTCACTAGCTATGCAATTTTGAACTGTTTCCTTAATCCACTGAAGAAGACTCCAATATCGTTGCTAAGAAAATCCCTTACACAGTCACAAAAAGTTGTATTCAAATGACTAAACAACCAAAAAAACATGTTCTGTCTTCTTAGCAAATGCATTTTCTTGAGGGCAGAGACTGTCTTGCTTTTGTATTTGTCTCCTCAGTATCTAGTACATTGTAAACATTTAGCAAATGTTTGTGGATTTTTGGAAATGTGCCAGTTTAAAAATTTTAAGCGAATTTTTGGGTAAAGAATGAAGGGGGATGATTTATAGAAAAGTAGGATAGGAACCCAACCATGATCTGATTCGATAATGCACACCAATTCTTGGACTAATGATAGAAAAATGACATCAACTCAAAGGGAAAGAACCAAGGAATGACTGGCATCCAGCTTACTGAAAGTTAGAGAAGAGCAGGGGCTTACCAATTACACAAGAGTGCTTTCTGCTATTGGGTGGTATACATGGTAGTTAGCATTGAATTTTTGATTGAGGGCACTGATGAAATAGATAAAGCATTGGACATAGCATCCTCTACTATTACAAAAATATTTAAATTTCACTTTATAGCTAAAATTCATTCTACATACAATGTATCATCGACTTGTGTAACAACCCTGTGGAGAAATTGTTATTGTTCCTGTTCCACAGCTGAGGAAAATGAAGCTGTCACTTACATAGCTAGTAAGTAGCAAAGGTAGAACTTTAATCCCAGTACTATACACTAAAAAATGGTAGTGTGGCATAATGAATAGAAAGTTGACCTTAGATTCTGAAAGTCCTGTCTTTGACACATACTTTGTGTACTTAATACAGTGTCTACAATATAGCAGGTATTCGATAAATGCTAAGTAACTGACTGATGGACAAGAGGCAAATCATTAAACCTCTCATTACTCTCAGATAGGACAGCTGGCTGCCCCAGTGGATTGCGTGAGGGGAATGGAATTAGAAACACTCATCTTCCAATTCACATCTGGACTAGCTGTGTGATCCTGGGCAAGTCACTTAACACTATTTGCCTCAGTTTCCTCATCTATAAAACGATCTGAAGAAGGAAATGGCAAACTATTCCAGTATCTTTGCCAAGAAAACCTTAAATGGGGTCAGGAGTCAGATATGAGTGAAATGACAAATGACTGAACAACAGCAACAGAATCTATAATTCTATAAGACTATAACTTAAGAGTTGCCAGTCTTCAATAATGAAATTACAAACCTTCTATATTATTGTGCTATAAGAAACAATGAATCTAATGAATACAGAAAGGCATAGAAAGATTTATACAATGTGATGCATATTGAAGTAAGCACCCATGATAACAACATAAACAATGACTATATTAATGTAAATAAAAAGAACAACCACAAGACTATCAAAATTGAATTTCTCAAAATTACAAAAAACAGGTGTGGCTTCAAAGAAAAACCACAAAAATACCCCCATGTTATTTCTTTGGGGAGATGGAAGGGCCATGAATGTGGAATACTACATGTATTTTCGGGCTTTTTTGATGTGTTGATAGGTTTTACTGATTTTTTCCCTCTTTTTTATATTAAAATGTTGATTTTTTTTTTTTTAATGTGGAGTAACTTCCTGAGGGCAGGAGGGTCAGAGAATGGGAAACGTCTTGGTGGTATCAAAACAAATATCATAAAATATATTTGAAAAATAAATAATAAGTTTGAGCCTTTTCAAGCTCTGCCCTCCCCCCAAATATTAACAATGCCCCTGTCTCAACTAAAGGAACATATTCCCTCACTAGACAAAATATTAACATCAGTTTATAAGGACAATCTTTTGGGTAGAATTGAAAAAACACATATATACACACATACAAAATCCTAATTTTATCACTTCTTAATTATCAGTATTTCATGTCATTCTATCAGTCAGTTGTTTCCAAATGACATTAAGGGATAAACAACTCCTGGAAAAAATATCCTATAATTATCCATTTCCATTTATGATATATATGTGGATTCATATAAACTTAAATCTTTTTAATACTTTTTAAACTTGTCTTTGGGGGCTTGAGGAGCCCCCTTTCCACAGTCCTCAATTGCTAATTGGAATTAATCACTTCTTGACTGATGACTTAAAATTGGTCAAAACCTCTCTTCATTAGATTATATTACCTTGTGGTTACAGAATCACAAAATAATGCAATCTCAGAATAAGAAATTATTTCTAAGATTATTTAGTCAAATTGTTATCTGAATGGGGATTATCTTTACAATATCCCAGACTTGGAGACCTTCAGAAGGTTGAAATGCACAACCTTCTGAGAAAGACTAGTTCTCTTTTAGCAGGCTCCAATGGTTAGGAAATGATTCTCTATACCAATACAGTATCTACATCTTTGTACCTCAATTCATTGCTTCTAATGCTGCTCCCAGGAGGCCTAATGCCTTGTCTCTATGACAAATATTGAAATAAATACAGCTGTCACATTATTCCTAAATCATCTCTGTATCAGGCTTAAACATCTCAGTTTCCTTTAGTTAATGCTCATATGACATAATCTCCATTCAGTCTCCTCATCATCCTTATCATGCTCCCTTAGAGTCATTCCAGCTTGTGAATGCCCTTCCTAAAATGTGCTGTTCAAAACTGAGTAACATATAATAATTATTAAACAATTTCTTCTAATTAAAAAAACGAAATAAAAATAAGTCAAGAAATGTTTTTTCTTTAATTTGACACACATTATAAAATAGAAAAGAAGCATGGAATAGTGGAAAGAGCACTAGCCTAGATGTCAATGACATCTGGTTTCAAATAGAAACTCTGCCACACCCTAGCAATGTGACTTTAGACAAATAATTTCACCTTTCTAAAATGTAGGGGTTGGACCAAATTTGGTTTAACTTGAGGAAAGTCATTTAATTTTTGTCTGCCTCAGTTTCCTCAACTATAAAATGAAGAAAATAATCATTTCCTTCCCAAGGTTGTTGTGAGGATCAAAGAAGAAAATATATGCACTGTGCTTAGCACAATGCCTGTCAGATAGTATATAAATGCTTATTCTAAAACATTTCTTTAGTTTTGACACTATGAACAAGACAATTATTTTTTAGCTTTTAATAAAATGGTGATTCCATATAGTACTTGGTTGATGCAATTTATTTAAGCCATTAGTAACCAAAAAACAAATCTGAGAAACCCCAATAACCTCATTGTTCTGCATAAAATGGATAAAGGAAAGAAAAAAATAAGAGATCTGAATACTTAGCCTGAAATGTCTGTAGATAGAGGAGACTATGGAGGTGGATGCTATGGAATTGCATCAGAAGGACCTTCATGGTGTGATCTGCGAGCTCACACCTATGGCCCCCAGACCTTTGGCAGAGAACATAGGCCTGAAGGAATGGCATTGAAGACAAGTGAGAATTGAAGGTGAAAGAAGGTAGGAAAGGACCAAAGTCTGGCAAACATCCTAGATCCAGTTGGCAGCTAGGAATGCGGAGTGATGCTCAGAGGGCTAAAACAGACACTTTTGACAAAACTGTTAAATTTTTTCTCTTTTTTATTCACTACCCGCCAGCTTTCTCAGGTAAGTCTGGAAGAAGTAGAAAAGATATAACGATCTTTCATTTTCATTAGACCCCAAAAGTGCTGCCGACTGTGAGCTTTTCTAAAACTCTGGTTAGACAATCACAATATTCATTTTTACCACTAGAACAGAAATGATCATCCTTAGAAAAACTGACTCTAGAGAAATTCAAAATACATAACAAATCAGTTTGGGAACAATAACACCTTTTCAGAAAGATTGAGCTTCATGAAAATAAAAATGCCAAGCTTCCTTTGTTTATTTTTAAAAAAATCTCCAATTTACATGCAAGTTTTCACTTTTGAAACAGGACACATCTGACCTTGGAAAGTGATTCAGGAGGAGAGGAATCAAATTATTACCAATATTCTTTAAAATCACACCCATAACCTAGACAAGTTCCTTCCCATCTCTGAACCTCTTTTCTCCTGAGTGAGATTTGAAGTGGGGGGTTGAGGTTTGGATTTCAGCTCTGCTATTGATTATTTGAATGACCTTGGATAAGCTACTTTATAAACTTTCTTGGATCTTAATTACTTCATCCATAAAATAAAGGAGTTGGATTAGAAAATCTTTAAGTTCTCTTCCAGCTCTAATCTAAGAGACCAGGAGCAGATGATTTCTAAACTCAAAGGTTTTGTCTTAATTTTGACACTGTGAATAAAATGATCATTTTCCTGCTTTTAAAATAACTGAGTAGACAGTGTCCATGTTCCACAGTGTCACCTAGTGGTCTTGATGTGGAGACTACCCAAATAATGGCTGGCCACAAGCCTCATTTCTTACATTTCTGCCAATCATTTGTCAACTTCCTCTCTATCAGCAACAAGGAGAAAAACTCGTCCTCCCAACTCCCTCCTCCTTTCACTTTGGCCCCCACATCTCAGAATGTTTGTTGTTGTGTTCCAAGGAGAAAGGTCTTTTGAGCATACATTTTTCATAATAGCCAATTAAGCATTCCCCTTCCCCAACCCATTTCTCAATCTCTCTGTCTCTGTGTCTCTATCTCTGCTTCTCCCTCCCTCCCTCTCTCCCTTTTTCTCTGTCTGCGCATGAGTGTTTCTGTCTCTCTTTCTCTAGATGTGTGTCTGTGTGGTTCTTTTTGTGTATCTGTCTTTCTCTGTCTAGGTGTCTGTGTCTGTGTCATTATCTATATCTGTGTCTCTCTCTCTCTTGGTCTCTCCTCTCTGTCTCTCTCTCTCTCTGTCTCTCTCTCTTTCTTTGTCTCTCTCTCTCTCTTTTCCTTCTCCTTCCTTCCCTTTATCCCTTCCTCCCTCCCCCTTTCTCATTCTGTCTCTATTTCTCTGTTTGTCTCTCTCTGTATCTGTCTCTGATTCTATGTCTCTGTTTTTTGTCTGTCTCTGTTTTTTCTCTGTGTTTCTATTTCTGTCTCCATGTCTCTCTCTCCCACCTCCCCCTCTCTTGTGTGCATGTGTATGCATGTGTGTGTGTTTGTGTGTGTGTGTGTGTGTGTGTCCCCTAATGTTCTATCCTGCAAATGGGAATTTTCTCTCTGTGAAATCTGCTAAAGCAAATTTTGCCCTTTTATATCTCTACATCAATATTTAGGTTGCTGCCTTCTCCCTGAAAGAGATTTGTAAACAAGATATTTGTCCTTGCATATAAAAACAGCAACTAAGTCTATGTGAATTAATTCCTCTGCTCTTAGAAGCTAAAATGCTAGCTGAAGACCAACATTGATATAGTGAACTTTGAAGGACACTTCCTCTTTCTAATGCTAACTTTCTACCACCCTTGTTCATAATCTTGTGAATACATAAATTTTGGTTTATACTCAGTGTAGAATGTATATAATTTGTCCCAAATTCAATATACTTTATTTACTTTTCTGAATGATTGAGTTAAAAACATTTCAGAGGTTATGTTTCTAAGAGCAAATCAAGGAAATGTTATTTTTTATTATCTGTTGAAATGCTAAACACAAAATTACTTGTTTGATTTATTTGCTAAAACTTTTCATTAAAATTTACATTGAAACAAAATGGCAAAATAACTTCATAGAATCCTAGAGTATTAAGGGATCTGAGGGTCATTTAGCTCATTACCTACCTTGTACAGAAGTCTTCTAAACATCAGAGAAGAAGAATGATGTAATGGATAGCATTTTGAACTTCCAATCAGAAAATGGGAGGCCCCTAAGAATAGCCACATAATAGGTACTTAGCATATTTACCCACTATTAGACTCTGAACAAGTCACTTAAAATGTTCATTTGTAAAATGGGGAAAATAATATTTGTATTATGTGACTTGCAACATGACACTTAACCATCAAGAGTCCTAGGGAACTCTTTAAAATTATGTTTAATTTGACAAAATGAATCTGAGGAGGGCATTTCCAGCCTGAGGATTACCCATACCTACTCAATCACAGGTCCAGACCAAAAAAAAAAAAAAAAATACTTGCACTGCCTGGAGTTGTTGAGAGTCTTAAAATCCTAAGCACTACACAAACATGAGTTTTAATTAACATTGCTATGAACTGATCAATCTCCATCTGAACACTTTGGGTTATAGGGAACTCATTAGCTCCCAAGACATCTTTCTAAAACTTGATGTTCCAAATTTTTGACATAGTTTCTGCCTTCAGGGAAAGAATTGGTGGGGACACATGAAAGAAGAGCCAGAGCAAGAGCGAGAATGAGAGTGAAAAACAAACAGAGAGAAACCAAGCTTTGATTCCTGCCTTAGTCACTATCTATGTGGTCTTATACAAGTCTCTTGATTGCTATTTGCTTCGGTTTCCTCATTTGTAAAATGGGAATAATAACGGTACCTTCCTCATAAGAATCTTATGAGGTTCAAATATGTCATATATATATAAAAAGGAATTTTCATACCTTAAGGATTATCTATATATATGTGAGCTATGATGGATTACCTTGCAAAAGTCATGTGTAGTATATGAGATCAGGAAAGTATAGATGAGTTCAAAAGGAAAATAGATTATTTTGTAGATTATTATATAACAAAATAGTCCATGGTAATTAGTAATTTATTTAGATTTTGTACCCACGGATCTCAGGGGCAAAAATAATTCACCTTTCTATTGATGAGATTTGGAATTAGATGATGAGGTTAGTGGCAAATTCAGAGTTCAGGAAACCAAATGAAGAGGTTTGGCTTCCCTAAATCCCCTTAGGATCTGCGTAAGGTAGATACTTGTGGGAACCCTTTCTGGAGGCACAGAGGTCCTTCATAAAGGAATTTATGAACCCAAAAAGCTAAACTGATGAAAAGAAGTTTATTATAAGCATTGGGAAGTCAGCCTTTGATATGCATGAATAGAAAGACTGAATTCCTTAGTGGCAAAGTCCCAGCAGGGAAGTAAAGTTTATATATAAATTAGGAACCTCAGCCAGGATTCATTCAGAGAGATTCTGAGGGCAGAGAAGACAGGTGGGAGCTCAAGCTCTCGGAACCAAGGGAAGAAATTCAATTAGATTTTTCTGGTGGCTGGCCTGGCCTCCTGCACTTCCCCCACTGAGACCAAGGCTAGACTGAAAGAAAGGCTCTCCAGAAAGCTGCCCAGCATCAGGCAAAGAGATAACAAAGGATTTGGACTTTAACTCCAGGCTACACTTATGGTGATTACTAGGACTGAAACAAAGGCTGCTTCCAAAGACCTCCAGAGACCCAAGAAACCGAATCAGAGGACATTATGCCTATCCTCTAGAGTTTACTTCTCTAATATGATCCTCATTAAAAACCTCTGGAATACAGATTTTGTAGGTGTCATTATCTCTAAAACTGGAAAATGCATTTGTATCCCTGGGGAAGATATGGAATTTTAGCTCCTGTGAATTAGCATCCAATTGAATGTTTTTATGTGAAATGGACAAAAGACTGGCCCCCTCATTCCTGGGTCAAGGGGCCTCAGGCTTATAGGCAGACGTTGCTCAAACTAAATTAAGGGAAGTGTTATGTTCAGACTGGGCCCCACCCCCCAGGTCATGAGACCCTAGACTTTCCAAGAAGCAGTTGAAATCCCAGACTTTCTGAGAAGTGTGTGCCTAACAGAGTCAGGACAACATTGCAAAACATGTCGACAGGTTCCGTTGTGTGCTCACTCACATCCAGACATATCCCCATTGTAAACAGGAGCCTGTTTCAGTGATTTCCGAAATCTGTAACCGCAAGGCTGTACCAGAATGTGGCAAACACGCTTAAAAGTGTACCTTGCTAAAGGTTCAGGACTGATCTCTTCTAGCCTGTCTAGTGGAGGTCAATCCTGGCTGGTCAGCTATTAAGAATGCTTTAAATAATCTGGTCTGAGCTATCTATCTTGTGTCTATCCATTTCACATGTAACATAACATCACAAAATTAATAAAAATACAACTAGTATTTCTATAACATTTTAAGATTTTCAAAGTACTTCTTCAACAAAAATCTTGTACATCAGGTGCTCTCATTATCTCCATTTCACAAATGAGAAAACTAAAGCAGAGAAAAGTGAAATTATTGCCCAAGGTCAGACTCTTAGTGTCTAAGGCAGCATATGAACTCAGGGCTTCTTGCCTCCAAGTCCAATATGATATCTCATAGAGAGTTTAGTTTTCTGGCATTCAATATTTTAAAAACATATTAAAATAATGCTTAAAAATCTCCCTTATCTCATGAATACATATGCGCACATACACACATACACACACACACACACACACACACACACACACACACACACGCTACCCTAGATAGCTATTTACCTTGTCCATCTAGTACTGACTCTTTGTCTATAATGTGTGAGTTCCTTGAAGATAGAGATAGTTTTAGTTTTACCTCTGTATCCCCAGCATGTAGCATTAAACTACCTAGACTATAATTTTTGTTGTTTGGTCATATCCAACTTTTTATGGTCCCTTTTGAGGTTTTCTTAGCAAAGATACTGGAATGATTTGCAATTTCCTTATTCATCTTATTTTAAAGATGAGGAACTAAGGTAAATAAGATAAAGTTACTTGCTCAGGGACAGTTAGTAAGTATCTAAGGCTAGATTCTAATATCTAAGGCTAATTGTGGGCCTGGTCCTCTATCCACTGTGCCATTTAGATGCCTGTTAACTGATTTATTCACTACTTCCAGGATGTATAATTTCATACATATCGTCACTCCCTCCAACAGCACAGATTGTTTTCTCCAGATCTGCTGTGGAAGTAAAATACATTACCCTATAGCCAATGTGTTGATAAGTTTCTCTAGATTTATTAATGTGAATGGAGCTATGCATTCCATCACCCATCCTATACTGTGATTATCTATATGTAAGAAAAGAAAACTGAGACAAAATGCTACCTAACTAGCCTAAAGGAACCTGAAACTTGAAGCAGAGATGAGACTAGTACCTAGAGCTCTTGAATCCTGGTACTTTGATTTTTTTTTCCATGAAAGCAGGGGTTCTTAACCCTTTTTCTATCATGGACCCTTCTGGCAGTCTGTTGAAATCTTCCTCAGAATAATGTCTTTAACTGAATAAAATAAATGTATAGCAGTAGTCAATTATATGGAAATTTAGTTATTAGAATATTAAAAACAAACAAACACCATTACTAGGTATATATCCCAAAGAAATCATAAAAAAAAAAGTAGAAAAGGACCTACATGCGCAAATTTATAGTAGTCCTTTTTATGGTAGCAAAATATTGGAAATTTAGGGGATGCCCATAAATTAGAGAATGGTTGAACAAGCTGTGGTACATAAATGTAATACTATTATGCAATAAGAAATGATGAGCAAGCAGATTTCAGAAAAACCTGGAAAGACTTGTATGAACTGATGGAAAGTAAATGAGCAGAACAAGGAAAACATTGTACATAGCATCAGCAGCATTTTATGATGATCAACTATACTGACTCCATTTCTTCTCAGCAGCACAATTATATAAGACAAGTACAAAGGACTCAGGAAGAAAAATGCTATCCTTAACTGATGAGATCCTGGGTCACTAGGTAGCATTGGCAGAGAAAGCCTGAAATCATGATAAAATTATGATTTGAGGCAAGCAGGAAAGCACACTTCTGGGGATTAACTCTATCTTACAGCCCCAACCCCTGTGGGAGGTCTGTATCCAATCAGAAAGCCAAGTCATGCCAAACCTGGAGGTTAAATTTCTCCTATAAATCTGTTAATAGTTTATGCCATCTTTGCTGAATCCTTTTGGTTTAGCCCATTCTGCCATTCTGCTTTGTGGTATCTTTCTCTTTACACCTTCCCTATGCTGCAGAGTGTCTTTTCTTTCATCCCCCCACCATACCTCATGGTGTCTTTTTTTAACCTTCTTATGGCTAACTAACTTTTTTAGACTGATAAACTCCTCTATGGATTTAGCCTGCTAGTCAATGGATTAAATGTCCTTTCTCCTGGTTCACTGTGAGTACCACTAAGGAACTTGTCTTTTTCATTGTTAATCCTTAAATCCATTTTCTTGCCTGCCAAATCTTTTTCATACTTACCACTTCTGGTGTTTATTGTAATCTTTTCATTTTGTCTGTAACCCCTTTTCAAAAGTAAACCTATCTTTTAGAGAATGGCCATTGTGAATTCATCACATGACTAACCTCCCCAACATTTGGCACCAAATCCCAACATCCGATGCCAATTGCTCTCCTAAATCTCATCATTTGGTGACTGAACATCAATCTCATCGTTTGGTGGTAAATCTCAAACCTATCATAGCCAGATAAAGAACTGTAGGACAAGAAGTACAAATCAAAGCATCATTTTCACTTATTTTATTCTTGCTCATATTTTTTCTTTTGATCTGTTTCTTCTTTTACAACTGTATTAATATGGAAATTTGTCCTACATGATAACACATGTATAAACTACATCAAACTGCCTACCATCTTTGGAAGAGGGAATGGAAAGGAGAAAGGGAAAGGAAAAAAATTGGAATTCAAAATCTTGTAAAAATGAATGCTAAAAATTGTCTTGACATGTAACTGGGGAAAAATAAAATATCATTTTAACAAATAAGCATATGGACCCCCAAGATAAGAACCCTTGTAATGGATAGTACCTGTCTAACATAGGGACTTGGGGTAGAATCTAGAGTAGGAACTCTGTTCTTAATTTTTTTTTAACTATTGGCACATGCTAAGTATTTTAATAAATTCTCAGTGGTTTAGGCCAAGCCATAGGAGCATCACAGGTTCCTCTTAATAGAAAAAGACCTCAGGGGGCCATCTGTATCTCTCTTGTATTCTCTTGGATGTCTCCAAGAGAAATGACCCTCAGGAAAAGGGACTCTACTATCTCCAGGACAGTCCATTGATATGTTAGGATAGAATAAAGTGTTAGAAAGTTTGTCTTTATATAATGTTTAAATCTACTTCTCTGTAACTTATATCTGTTATTCTTTGTCCTGGAGTCAAACAAATCAAGTCAAATCACTTCCTCCTCCACATGAGATCTCTTCAAATGCTTGAAACAGTTGTGATGTTGTGTCTCCCACCTTACATCTTCTTTTCTCTGAGTAAAGCATTCCTAGTTCCTCCCAGTGAGGTTGGTTTTTAAATCCTTTTTTCCCCCAAAGATAAGGGAGGCTTGAGGGAAACAATTGGAAGGTTCTACTTTGAAGAGAGCACAGCTGGGAATGGTTAGTAACCATCAAGGACTAACTTAAAGAAAAAGCAACTGGAAGAAAAAGGGAGGTAAATGTATTTGTAACAGCCATGTGTTGTTCTAAATTGGCGAATCTAACTTTGCTTTGGGGAAATTAGGGTAGAAATGAAAGTAGGGAACACCCTAAGGCTTTTGTTTAAAATATCTCAAGGAAAATGGTATTTTCTTCTGATTAATTTAAAGACTTCACTTGAAAAACCTTTTTTTAATTTTTGGTTATTTATTTTTTGGATTTTTTTTTGAACAACATAGAACAATAACCTAAAGCTTAACTTGTTGGAATTCTTACCAAACTCTCCAATAAAATATATACTTTCCAGAATTTGGGAATTGAAAGGAACCTCAGGAGCCATCTATTCCAACTCATATACAAAAGGAACTCCCTTATCATATACCCACAAAATCATTGCCCAGTCTCTGTTTGAAGACCTATGAGGAGAGGAAACCCATACCTAACTCTATTTGCTGTGTTTCAGTTTTTAGTATGCATATTTGCTCCAGGAAAGACCAATTCATTCTTTTGACAAACTTTTATTAAAAAAAAAACTTTCTGTGTACAAATTTCCATTTTATATGTATAGAGAGCCAGGAATATAAAGACTTGAGTTTTACTCTGTAAAATGATGTTACTTATAATCTAAAATGGGCTGGCCAGGTGGATGTACATACATATGATGAAAAAAAAAAGACAGAGAGAGAGAGAGAAAAAGAGAGAGAGAGAGAGAGAAAGAGAGAGAGAGAGAGAGAGAGAGAATATAAGCTTCTAAAAAACACTGAAATCTGCTGAAGGAGATTTAATCATTGCATTGGAAGGGAAAGGGATGGTACAGTTCTGGGAAGCACAAATAGGAGTGAAAGCATTTGAATTGGTCTTTGAAGAATGGATAGGATTGGACAGAAAGAAATGGGATGGGGAAAGAAATCATTCAAGACACATAGACCAATGTATTCCAAGCACAGAGACAAATGCAGGATATAGAAGACTTCAAGTTATCTAATGTAACTAAAAACAGTATGTGAAGGAGTAATAGGAGAAAAGATAAAAAGATCAGATGGAACTAGATTGTGGAAAACTTTAAATTCCTAATTAAGGAGTTTGGAATTTATCCTCTAGGCAATAATAGATCACAGAAGCCTTCCTTCAGTTGAACAATATAACAAAATAATACATTGTAGAGGGGGGAGAGACAACTAACCTGTGTCCACAGTGTATGTGCCCAACACTATGCTAAGCGATGTAAAAATAGCATGTGATAGAATGGGATAAGAAATAACATATTTTATGCATACATATATATTGTTTAACATATTATGCAACACTATACAAACCAATCTAATAGTACTCAATAGTATAGAAGATACAATATTATTATATATTACAGAATAAACAAACATGTGGCCCTCATTCTCAAAGTAAGTATAAGCTACATGGAAAAATAAGACTAATAAGAAGACAATCAGTCAACAATAGAAGACAGTTATTTTGAGAGACAGTATGATATAAGGGACAGAATTTTGGCTCTACAATGAGGAAGACATGAATTCAAATAGCATTTCTGACATTTATTAACTGTATGACTACAGGCAAGCCAAATAATCTTTTTGAGTATCAGATAACTCTCTTAAAACTTATTTACTGAGATATAGATGAGTTGAAATCTGGAGATCTCACTTAATTAAAGCAGAAATCCTTGCTTTAAATTTAACATTATGTCATACAGACTTTCTATCATGAGTTAAGCAGAAATAAAAGACCAATAAAATCTGGACTAATTAAAGGAATATTTTATAGTAAAGACTTTGAAAATAAGCAGAATTTGAATAGATGGGAAAAAAAAGATGGAAGAGCATTCTTTTTTTAAGTTTTAAAGTGTATTTTAAACTCAAATACAAAACAAGAATAGGGGGGAAATATTGCCATGTACATAGCAGAACATAAAAGAGGATTCAGTATGAAGTAACAAATTTCCATTTCAAGAAAACCTATATAATAAATGCTACATTTTGTTTTCTTCACTCTCTAGCTTTTCTTTGCTTCCTTGTAGATTTCCTTTTGTTCTCTGCTGTTTACTTTTTACTTTATTTTCCCCCCTCTCTCCCAAGAAGGCTACAATATATGTAAATATATACCTATACATACACATTACATGTCTACATATATACACATGCACATACATATACATTGATTTCTATAAATATATATACACAAACACACAAATACACATATGTAAGACCATACAATGCTTATTTCCTCTTTTTTTCCAGAGAAATATGGCATCTTCTTTCATAAGTCCCAATCTTTCCATATATTTTTCTAATCAATCAGCTCATCATTTCCTAGACCACAGCAATATTCCAACTCAATTATATTCTATTTGATAGATTTCCCATAAAAGTTTTTCCCCATTTTCCTGCATTCCTTCTATTCTTGGCTTCATATTTTTACTTATACAAGAAAAATTTAATTTAAAATAATCAACATTATTTTATATTTTAGCAATGATCTTAAGTTATGCTTAAGGTCTGTACTACTGAATCTGCTTCCTTTATATCTTTTTACCCCTAATTTTTTTGAAGTTCCTGACCTTTTGTTCTTTTAATTGAACTTTTAAATTAATTTTTTTCTAACTCAGTAAAATAATTTTGTAATTTAATTGGAATGGCATTACATAAATAGATTAGTTAGATAAAATTTTCATTTTTTATTATATTGACTTTACTTATCTATGAAAAATAAATATTACTTCTATTATTTAGATGTAACTTTATTTGTATAAAAGTATTTTTTATTTATTTTCATATTTGGATAAGTCCATCCCATTCATGTTCTGAATTTCTATGTTCTATAATTATTTGTTGTATATTTTCCTCCTTCCTATTTTTCCTCTCTATCCTTCTCACCCCATTCTTATCTCTCCTCACTCCTCTGCTTTTTTTCTACACCCTTATCTTGCCCTCTTATTCTTCAACCTACCTACCCCTCCAAAAATCCCTCCCTTATCCTCTCTCCCTATTCCCTTGCCCTCATTTCTTTCTGAATTTAGAATACATTTAAACATATGTGTGTGTATATTATGTATATATGATATACACATATAAATGTTATTCCCTATATAACCTATTCTGAATGAGTGTTTTAGCACTACCCACCCTTCCCCATTACCTTTTTTTGTATTTATCATTCTTTTGACTGACTTGTATGAAATAATTGCTTCTTTTTCTTTCTCCGCATACTTTTATATAATTTTTAGCAATACATTCATACTCAGCTTAACCCAAGCCTTTTTTTTAAATTCCCAAATAAAAATGGCAATATAAGAAAACTAATACTATTCTCATATATAAAAAGTAAATGATTTGACCTTAATGAGTTTTTTTATAATTGGTCCTTAATGTCTGTTTTATATTTCTCCTGGATGTCAAATTTTCCCTTAAGTTCTGCTGTTTTTGTCACAAATATCTAAAAGGCTTTCAGTTTGTTAAATATCCATTTTTTCCATTCAGGATTGTACTTGACTTTGGTGGTTAGGTTGCTCTTGTTCATAACCCCAGCTCTTTTGCTCTATAAAATATAGTATTCCAAAGTCTCCAGTCTTTCAACATAGTAGCTGCTAGGTCTTGTGTAATCCTTATGTAGCTCCATGATATTTAATATTTTTTCTGTTACTTCCAAAATTTTCTCCTTAACCTGGGAGTTTTGAAATTCAGTAATGATATTCAAGTAAGTTTTCCTCCTGGGATCTCTTTCAGGTAATAATTAGTAGATTTTTTTCCCATTTCTTCTTTGTCTTTTTGTTTCAGAACTTCAAGATAATTTTGCTTGATAACTTCTTGTGATATTGTATTGATTCTTTTTTATCATAATTTTTAAGCAGATTGACTATTCTTATAATATTTCTACTCAATCTGTTGTTTCTCCAGATAAGTTGTTTTTCTGATGAGATGCTTCATATTCTCTATATTTTTTCATTCTTTTGATTTTGTTTTATTATTTATTTATATATTAGAATGTCATTAGCTTCCCTTTGCCCATTCTAATTTTCAGGGAATTATTTTTTTAATTTTGGTTCTCTATTTCAAGTTGGTTAACTTCTCATAATTTTCTTGGTTTTCTTTGCTCTTTTTTTCCTCTAATTTTTCCTGGACCTCTTCTATTTTGTTTTTAAAGTCTTTTTTAAGTTCTTCTGAGATCTTTTTTTGCTTAGGACCATTTGATATTTCTCATTGAAAAAGGACTGGCTTTTTTAGTTCCATTATCTTCCTTTGAATATATCCTGATTTTCTTTATCCCCAAAGTAACTATCTATGATTGGATTCTTTCTCCTTTGCTTTCTCATTTTGTTATTGTTTTGCTTTATATTTTAGTAGTTGTGAGTGTGATCAAATTTTGGTTCTGAGGTATGGGGAACAATGTCCCAAGACTTAAATCCTTCTTACTGTTATTTTCCAATGTCTGTCAGGGTTCAATATTGGGCTCTCCACTCTACTCCTAAGTCACATTGCCCTATAAATAACCTTGCCCCTTACAGGCCCTCTGATAACCAGAAAACTACCAATGTCCCTTCTGTCCTGGAACTGAAACCAGGGACTGGGCTCTCCTGCAAGTACCCATAGCCAACAGGGTTCCAACCCCTCTACCACGTACTCTCCAGTTGTGAGTTTTCCCAGCAGTCCTGCCTGGAATGCATCTGATCAGCACAATTGTGTTTGGCATACTTCAACAGTGCAAGGTCCTTCAGAATTCTCCTACTCACCTGACAGACTAGCATACTGTGCAACTTCTCCACCCCAGCCATCCCCAGGACTTGTTTGTTGATTCTTCAAAGTTAGCCTGGAAGTGTTGGGTTTTACTCAGTTTAAGCCTCTGACCCTGGAGTCATGTCTTTCCTGGAGTCTTCTTAGGTTTTCTTCAGGGACCAATTGTTTTAGCTGATGTTTGCTAATTTCTTCTATTCTACATTCCCTCTGGGGTAATGTTTTGTCTTTTCCTATGGAGGAAATTTGAAGAGCTGAAAATTTTCTGATCTACTCTGCCATCTTTCCAGAATCCTTTGTAGAAGAGCATTCTTACTGATATTAATAGTAGAGAAGGAGCTTAATTCATTATGTATTCTATTCGTTTATTCAAATATTGGAAGGATCTGTGATTTCTTTAGTATGGAACAATTCTAGTCAGCCAATACAGCTCTCCATCAATTTTTCTACTTGACTTCGTCATGCATGCATTTTTAATTTATGGCAAATGAATGCTGTGGATAAGGTATTAGACTGACTACCAAACCGAAGATGTACAAAGTCATTGTGTTGATCTTATAGTTGTATGGCTGTGAAACTTGGACAGCACCATGACAGAAAACTTGGATCACTTCCATATGAATTGTCTTAAATCAATTTGAAGATCACCTAACAAGACAAAGTACTGAACACTAAGATCCTTTCTCCATCTCCAATTTCTCTTGCATATATCTTATTTATGTGAAATTGCTTACATTTGGTCTTTCCTTTAAGACTATGAGCTCCTCGACTTCTGGTTAAGATGCAGAGAGGAGGCACACAGCTGCATAAGTTCCACGCTTTCTCTCACTATCCATTTCATTACAAGCCTCTGAATTAATGCTTGACTGAAAAAAAAACCCACAAATAGTTACCAAGAGAAGCCATCCTTGAGATTTGCCAAGAAAGGTCTGTCTTTACTGGAGGGCTGGGACGGTTTTAGATCGGGCGCAGGCGGCGGGCAGCGGCAGTGAGAGTACGGGAGCAGACTGGAGAGGGGGGTGGGGAGTGATCGCAGCCGGCTCTGCGGGGAGAGCTTTGCTACAGGTTTGGATACTTTGCTCCGGCAGCAAGTCAGCAGCCCAGCAGAGAAGCTAAAAACACCGGGGCTGAAGAATACAACCCCAAACAGCTGGAGTCTCTCGGGACCTGGCCACCCCCCCCCCTTTCCCCCCACAGTGACTCAGCATGCTCTGGGATCTCAGAGCGCACACGCAACACAGTCCTGCTAGTGCCTCACTGCTGCCCCCTGCAGTCTGTAGAGGAAGCTCGGTAACATACCCAGCCCCACCCTTCCCCCCCAAAGAAAGACTCCAGTTTTTTCTGTTTTTCTTTGGTAGTTTGTCTTTGATTATTAGACAGAATGAGCAAGAAACTGAAGAGGACTTTAACCCTTGACAGCTTCTCTACAGATAGAGAGCAGACTCTAAATCCTGAGGAGACTAAAAACAGACTGTCCCCAGGTGAATCCCCAAAGGAGGAGATCATCTGTTCCTCAGCACAGATGAACCTCATAGAAGTGATTAAAAAGGCTCTCACAAGGGAGCTAGAAGAAAAATGGGGAAAGCAGAGTGAGGCTTGGCAAAAGGAAAGGGAAGCTTGGGAAAAGGAGAGGGAGGCTTGGCAAAAAAGCCTGGAGAAAGTTAAAGAGAGAGTTGATAAAGAAGTAAAATCCTTGAAAAATAGAATTGGTGAACTGGAAAACAAAATTGGCGAAATGGAAAAAAATTCCACAGAACAAAAGACCTCAATGGGACAATTAGAAAAAGATTTTACAAAAGTGAGTGAAGAAAATACTTCACTGAAAATCAGAATTGAACAAGTGGAATTGAATGACTCGAGGAGACAAGAAGAATCAGTCAAGCAAATCCAAAAAAAATCAAACAATGGAAAAGAATGTGAAATACCTTCTGGGGAAGACAACAGACCTGGAAAACATATCCAGGAGAGACAATCTGAGAATCATTGGACTTCCAGAAAAACATGATGAAAAAAAGAGCCTGGACACTATTTTCCAGGAAATTATCAAAGAGAACTGCCCAGAAGTCATAGGAACAGAGGAAAAAATAAACATTGAAAGGATTCATCGATCACCCACTGAAAGGGATCCTAAAATCAAAACACCAAGGAATATAGTGGCCAAATGCCAGAACCTTCAGACAAAGGAAAAAATATTGCAAGCGGCTAGAAAAACCCAATTTAAGTATCAAGGAGCCACAATAAGAATCACCCAGGATCTGGCAGCATCCACATTAAAAGATCGAAGGGCCTGGAATATGATATTCCGAAAGGCTAAGGAACTTGGTATGCAACCAAAAATAACTTACCCAGCGAGAATGAGCATCTTTTTCCAGGGAAGAAGATGGACATTCAACAAAGTAAGCGAATTTCATCTATTTCTGATGAAAAAGCCAGAACTTAACAAAAAGTTTGATCTACAAATATAGAACTCAAGAGAAATCTAAAAAGGTAAAGATTAATCTTGGGAACTATATTTTGACTATATAGATGTATAAAGAATACATGTATACCTTGTTCTAGAAATTGATGTGGAAAGGACATTGTACCAGAAAAAGGGTAAAGTGGGGGTAGTACATCTCATGAAGAGGCATAGGAAACCTATTATATCTGAGAGAAAGAATGGAGGGGGATGAATATAGTGGGTATCTTACTGCCTTCAGAATTGGCTTTAAGTGAAAAATCTTAAGACATATTCAATCTATGGTGAAACTTCTCCCACCTCATTGAAAAGTGAGAAGGGAAAAGTGAAAAGGGAAGGAATAAGCTAAGCAGAAGGGAATACGGGAACTGGGAGGGAAAGGGGTAAGATAGGGGGAGGAACTCTAAGGCGGGGGGAGGGATACTAAAAAGGGAGGGCTGTGAGAAGCAAGTGGTGCTCACAAGCTTAATACTGGGAAGGGGGGGAAAGGGGAAAGAAGGGAGAAAAGCATAAACCGGGGTTAACAAGATGGCAAGTAATACAGAATTGGTCATTCTAACCATAAATGTGAACGGGGTAAACTCCCCCATAAAGAGAAGCGGATTAAAAGCCAGAATCCTACAATATGTTGTTTACAGGAAACACACCTGAAGCGGGGAGATACATGCAGGTTAAAGGTAAAAGGTTGGAGCAAAATCTACTATGCTTCAGGTGAAGTCAAAAAAGCAGGGGTAGCCATCCTGATCTCAGATCAAGCTAAAGCAAAAATTGATCTAATTAAAAGAGATAAGGAAGGGCACTATATCTTGCTAAAGGGTAGCATGGATAATGAAGCACTATCTATATTAAACATATATGCACCAAGTGGGGTAGCATCTAAATTCTTAAAAGAGAAATTAAGAGAGCTGCAAGAAGAAATAGACAGTAAAACTATAATAGTGGGAGATCTTAACCTTGCACTCTCAGAATTAGATAAATCAAACCACAAAATAAATAAGAAAGAAGTCAAAGAGGTAAATAGAATACTAGAAAAGTTAGATATGATAGATCTCTGGAGAAAATGTAATGGAGACAGAAAGGAATACACTTTCTTTTCAGCAGTTCATGGAACCTACACAAAAATTGACCATATATTAGGACATAAAAACCTCAAACTCAAATGCAGTAAGGCAGAAATAGTAAATGCATCCTTTTCAGACCACGATGCAATGAAAATTACATTCAACAAAAAACCAGGGGGAAGTAGACCAAAAAATAATTAGAAACTAAATAATCTCATACTAAAGAATGATTGGGTGAAACAGCAAATCATAGACATAATTAATAACTTCACCCAAGAAAACGATAATAATGAGACATCATACCAAAATGTATGGGATGCAGCCAAAGCGGTAATAAGGGGAAATTTCATATCTCTAGAGGCCTATTTGTATAAAATAGAGAAAGAGAAGGTCAATGAATTGGGTTTGCAACTAAAAATGCTAGAAAAGGAACAAATTAAAACCCCCAGTCAAACACTAAACTTGAAATTCTAAAAATAAAAGGAGAGATCAATAAAATTGAAAGTAAAAAAACTATTGAATTAATTAATAAAACTAAGAGTTGGTTCTATGAAAAAACCAACAAAATAGACAAACCCTTAGTAAATCTGATTAAAAAAAGGAAAGAGGAAAATCAAATTGTTAGTCTTAAAAATGAAAAGGGAGAACTCGCCACTAACGAAGAGGAAATTAGAGCAATAATTAGGAGTTACTTTGCCCAACTTTATGCCAATAAATTCGACAACTTAAAAGAAATAGAAAAATACCTCCAAAAATATAGCTTGCCCAAACTAACCGAGGAAGAAGTAAATATCCTAAACAGTCCCATCTCAGAAAAAGAAATAGAACAAACTATCAATCAACTCCCTAAGAAAAAATCCCCAGGACCAGATGGATTTACATGTGAATTCTACCAAACATTTAAAGAACAATTAACTCCAATGTTATATAAACTATTTGAAAAAATAGGGATTAAAGGAGTCCTACCAAACTCCTTTTATGACACAGACATGGTACTGATACCTAAACCAGGTAGGCTGAAAACAGAGAAAGAAAATTATAGACCAATCTCCCTAATGAATATTGATGCTAAAATCTTAAATAAAATATTAGCAAAAAGATTACAGAAAATCGTCACCAGGATAATACACTATGACCAAGTAGGATTTATACCAGGAATGCAGGGCTGGTTCAATATTAGGAAAACTATTAGCATAATTGACTATATCAATAACCAAACAAACAAAAACCATATGATCATCTCAATAGATGCAGAAAAAGCATTTGATAAAATCCAACATCCATTCCTAATAAAAACACTTGAGAGCATAGGAATAAATGGACTTTTCCTTAAAATAGTCAGGAGCATATATTTAAAACCATAGTAAGCATCATATGCAATGGGGAAAAACTGGAACCTTTCCCAGTAAGATCTGGAGTGAAGCAAGGTTGCCCACTATCACCATTATTATTTAATATCGTATTAGAAACACTAGCCTCGGCAATAAGAGTCGAGAAAGATATTAAAGGAATTAGAGTAGGCAATGAGGAAACCAAACCATCACTCTTTGCAGATGATATGATGGTATACCTAGAGAACCCCAGAGATTCTATTAAAAAGCTATTGGAAATAATTCATAATTTTAGCAAAGTAGCTGGCTACAAAATAAATCCCCATAAATCCTCAGCATTTTTATACATCACCAACAAAACCCAACAGCAAGAGATACAAAGAGAAATCCCATTCAGAATAACTGTTGATATCATAAAATATTTGGGAATCTATCTACCAAAGGAAAGTCAGGAATTATATGAGCAAAATTATAAAAAAGTCTCCACACAAATAAAGTCAGACTTAAATAATTGGAAAAATATTAAGTGCTCTTGGATCGGCCGAGCGAACATAATAAAGATGACAATACTCCCTAAACTAATCTATTTATTTAGTGCTATACCAATCAGACTTCCAAGAAAATATTTTAATGATCTAGAAAAAATAACAACAAAATTCATATGGAACAATAAAAAGTCGAGAATCTCAAGGGAATTAATGAAAAAAAAATCAAATGAAGGTGGCCTAGCTGTACCTGATCTAAAATTATATTATAAAGCAGCAGTCACCAAAACCATTTGGTATTGGCTAAGAAATAGATTAGTGGATCAGTGGAAAAGGCTAGGTTCACAAGACAGAATAGTCAACTATAGCAATCTAGTGTTTGACAAACCCAAAGCCCCTAACTTCTGGGAAAAGAATTCATTATTTGATAAAAACTGCTGGGATAATTGGAAATTAGTATGGCAGAAATTAGGCATGGACCCACACTTAACACCATATACCAAGATAAGATCAAAATGGGTCCATGACCTAGGCATAAAGAATGAGATTATAAATAAATTAGAGGAACATAGAATAGTTTATCTCTCAGACTTGTGGAGGAGAAAGAAATTTGTGACCAAAGATGAACTAGAGACCATTACTGATCACAAAATAGAAAATTTTGATTACATCAAATTAAAAAGCCTTTGTACAAATAAAACTAATGCAAACAAGATTAGAAGGGAAGCAACAAACTGGGAAAACATCTTCACAGTTAAAGGTTCTGATAAAGGCCTCATTTCCAAAATATATAGAGAACTGACTCAAATTTATAAGAAATCAAGCCATTCTCCAATTGATAAATGGTCAAAGGATATGAACAGACAATTTTCAGAGGATGAAATTGAAACTATTACCACTCATATGAAAGAGTGTTCCAAATCATTATTGATCAGAGAAATGCAAATTAAGACAACTCTGAGATACCACTACACACCTGTCAGATTGGCTAAGATGACAGGAAAAAATAATGATGAATGTTGGAGGGCATGCGGGAAAACTGAGACACTAATGCATTGTTGGTGGAGTTGTGAACGAATCCAACCATTCTGGAGAGCAATCTGGAATTATGCCCAAAAAATTATCAAATTGTGCATACCCTTTGATCCAGCAGTGTTTCTATTGGGCTTATACCCCAAAGAGATACTAAAAAAGGGAAAGGGACCTGTATGTGCCAAAATGTTTGTAGCAGCCCTGTTTGTAGTGGCTAGAAACTGGAAAATGAATGGATGCCCATCAATTGGAGAATGGCTGGGTAAATTGTGGTATATGAATGTTATGGAATATTATTGTTCTGTAAGAAATGACCAGCAGGATGAATACAGAGAGGACTGGCGAGACTTACATGAACTGATGCTAAGTGAAATGAGCAGAACCAGGAGATCATTATACACTTCGACAACGATATTGTATGAGGACATATTTTGATGGAAGTGGATTTCTTTGACAAAGAAACCTGAGTTTCAATTGATAAACGATGGACAAAAGCAGCTACACCCAAAGAAAGAACACTGGGAAACTAATGTGAACTATCTGCATTTTTGTTTTTCTTCCCGGGTTATTTATACCTTCTGAATCCAATTCTCCCTATGCAACAAGAGAACTGTTCGGTTCTGCAAACATATATTGTATCTAGGATATACTGCAACATATCCAACATATAAAGGACTGCTTGCCATCTAGGGGAGGGGGTGGAGGGAGGGAGGGAAAAAAAATCGGAACAGAAACGAGTGTCAATATAAAGTAATTATTAAATAAAAATTAAAAAAAAAAGACTATGAGCTCCTCAAAAACAGGGACTCTCTCTTGCATTTCTTTGTATCTCCAATATTTAGCACAGAACTCATAGATGCTTCATAAATTCTTGTTGACCATCTAACAGAGTACTGGGTCTGGAGCCAGAGGATCTGTATTCTAATCCTGCATCTGACACTTACTACTTCTGTGACATTGAGTGGGCCTCTGTGGGCCTCAGATTTTTTGTCTATAAAAATGAGTGTTTTGGATTAGGTTTCTTCCAGGTCTAGATCTATAACTGTGTGATACTATAAAATTGGGTCATACGAATGTCATAGATTATTATATATATTATAGTAAGAAAATTTCAGATAAATTTAGGCATACATGAATGAAGCAATGGAGTGAAATAAATAGAAGCAAGAGAATGATTTATATCATAAACATAATAATATAAAAAAAGACAGTGAATGATTTCAGAAATATTATCAATACAGTTACTGAAAATCATTTGTTGTGAAGGCTGCCTCCTGCCTGTTGTCAGAAATAATTAATTTATAAGTGGGGAATGAATCCTAAGTTTTCAAATATCGACAATTTATTGATGTTTTTCTTAATTATACTTATTTGTTTAAAGAAATAACTCTGAAAGGGAAGAGAGAGCAGAAGAATCAGTAGGAAGTGATAAAAATAATTTAAAAAATGAAAATGTTAATGAAATATATAAAGAAAAAAAGGAGTCATTATGCTATGAGTGGGCAAGTATTGCAAAACTTTAATGTGAATAAATGAATATCCTTGATTTTTATCCACAGAATATACATTCCATCTACATACTGTAACCCCTTCTGTGTCTCAGTAAATGATTTAATGAGTTTCTGTGGCCAAAAACAACATCATCACCAGGTGGCCAGCCTTTTGGTGATGAGCCTTTTCAAATATGTCCATTATGATCCTAAGATAAAAAAAGTTACATATGGAATATATTATATTCTTAAAAAGAAAGCAAACTCTCTGTATAATAGAGGTTCTTAGTTTTATATACAATGCTTTTCTATTCTACTATATACATATATATAATATATGTAATAATAATAAGTGCTTATTGATAGTTTTAATTTTTCAAGATTGTGACTTATCCTAGCAACTAAAAGATATTAAGTAACAGAATGAGGTACTAAATCCCAATCTTCTGACATTATGTCTACTAGTGCTCTTTGAATCGCTCTATGGGTACATATATGTATATATATTTGTTGAATTTATTTACTTTTTATAACTGAAATCAAAAGAAGAAACACAATTTTATTATTTCACACAACAGGAAAATTGAAAACAAAAGATAAATTCTCTTTTATATAGAAAAATTTAAAATCTCAATTTTCAGTCATCAAATTCAATAGTTCTTAATCTGGGAACAATTTCAAAATTAGAAGTTGTCAGGGAATCTGAGAAGAAGGAGGTCAGAATAAATTCAATTCAATCTTTCCCCCGCCTCTCTCTCATTCCTTTCCCTCCTACCTCCCTTTTCCCATTGGACCAGATCAGAACTTGGTATTATTATTTGCTTGGAGGAAAGGCAGTATTTGCAGGACCAGTTGAGGCACCATCTCCCCTCCACATGCCTATAATTCTTTGAATTAAAAATTCAAAGTTACATTCCTAAAAACTGTTCTGAGCTTTCCTTTTCAGGTACCTTATCACCACAACCCTTCCTATCTTTGTCAATATACTTCCATCCAACTTAGCAAACATTTATTAAAGCAAACATTTATTAATCTTTGATCCAGCATTTTATTCTACTTTATGTAGCAAGAAGGCTTTCTAGGAGAGGTAGTAAGTGAATAGGTAGTCTCAGTCCAGAAGACCTAGGTTCAATTCCTTCCATTGACACATTCAGGTTATGTGACCCCAGGCAAGTCACTTAACTGCTTAATGCCCAGGACATATTTAAGACAATAAATTTAAGGGGGAGGGGTGGCACTTCTATTTGCTAGAGAAGCTTTCCAATCTGAGTTCCCTTTATGAATGTAATCCAAGTCCCTGTCCAAAAACAAACAAAAAAAAATGCACAATATTATACCAATATAACAAATATAGTAAAAGTAAGTAAAAGTATTAAGTATTAAAAGTAAAAGTATCAATATATGCAGCCCCTGCTCCAAAGAGATAACACTCTATTGGAGAATTTGGGAATATTTGAAAATCATGAAACTGTAAAACAAGACAGAATTAGATAAGTGAAGTAATCCAGAGAAAATACCAAGAGAAACAACTCTCTATAACATGCATTTGAATACGGTAAGTTTAAAGACAAAAACACCAAGAAAATCCAGAAAGAAAAAAAAAATGTGTGTGATTTAAGGGTAATATAATAGAAAGACTAAAAAATTTAGAATCTTGAGTTTAAAACAGTACTCCAGTCTTAATGTTTAAATCCTGCTTAGTCATAATTGCTGTACCTTACCTAATTCATGAGAATTAGAGTTCCTCTAGTAGCCCAAATGAAATATTATAATATGCTGGTGCAATGGGGAAAACATTTAGAGTTTGGAGTTGTTACTATTATTGTGATCTTGGGTGAAGCACTAAGAAAATGTGGATTTAAATGTCCTTCAAGGTCATTTCTAACTCTAAATCAGTGATTTACAGTCAAGGATATGCTGGAGCCAGACTGAACCCTCTGGAGAAAGCTGATTATTAAATTTTTAGCATTAACATATACATCTCATGATTTATTGTTGTATTGATTTTCTCAGACTTAAGAAAGTGATGGGAAAAAGTTAAAAATTCAGATTAAATTTTAAAGTATTCCATAGGTGATACAGAGTTTGAAAGTAGCTTATTAAATGTTATAAGGAAGCTAGCTCTTCCCTATTAAACTGTAGGCTTTAACCTCCTTTGCCACAACAATATTGTTGAGGTTAGAAAAGGGAGAACCCCAAGAGCTGGGGGTACCAGACCGATGTTGTGAGATGTCTTAAAAGAATTTGAAGGCTTGAACCCATTTCCTAGTTAAGGGGCAAAGTTTATTGTAATTGCAATGTCAATTTCAGTGGGCCAAGTTCTAAAAGAAAATTAGCAAGGGACCTAAAAGCATGAGATAGATTTATAGGGCAAAACTGCTGAGCTTCATGTTACTTATTTGCTAATTTTATAGCCTTCAGGTAGATTTGAGGGGTGATCTTATTCACTATTGCCTCAGGAACTTGGTTATTATTGTCAAATTATCCATCTGACAGTCAGTAATGTTTGCAAGACCATTCCAAGGCCAGAGGACATTTACAATTATTGATAGACAGATTGTCAAAACAATAGCACTCTTAAGTCAGATTACATAGTATTTCCCTTAGCAAGCAGTAGGACACAAATTCATTTAGGACAAAGGGATGGAGCTCTCATTTCTGACAAGGTACATAGAGCTGTCTCTACTTAGTGGGGGTCCAGACTGAGGAGGGGAGACACATGACTTGAAAATTGTGGCAGCAGCATTCAGAGGGGTGCTGCATGTTAAAATCAGTTAGCTGATGGTATTCAGGGTGAGCAAATAGTTGGAAGATCATAGCTTGGTGCCTGAAGGAAACAAATCTACCAATAGGAGTGTTAGTTATGAAGAAGCTTCAAGGAAGGTAGTGTAGAAGCATTTTGAATGAGTTCGCCAGAATAATTTTGGAATGGATATCCTACAATTATTATGTGGGTAAGAGATCTTTTCTGGCAAGAAAACAGGGGCTAGTCAGGTAAAAGTTATTCCCCTTGGTGGGGAAGGTAGCATTTGGGACTGGGGCCTTTGCAAATAATGTATCAGATTGCATATGTGGGCTGCCTCGAGGATGCTGAGGGCACACTTAACAATCCTGAATGTCCCCACTGCCCATGAAGTTCCCTAGCCTGACTAAAGACTAAGGAGTTATGAGAGAGCTGGAGAGAAAATATTAAGAGCAAAGCTCTCATCCTTGGAGTGTTGTTAAAGGTACACCTGGAAAAAAGTGGAAAATGACAAAAAAGAAAGAAAGCTAATCTTAAGTGTCTCAGCCACCTTTTGAGTTATATGAGAAGTGAAGGCTGGGCCATTGTGGCACTTCCAAGAGCCGGGTAGACTGTAGAGGGCTGAAATTCTGAAAGGGTGTACTTGAATCTGAGACCACAGAGAACTTAAGCTAATTACATGTTTGAAGTCAGATAATGGCTCTATAAGCATATATTTAGATAATATGGTAATGTGATGGCTCTTCTCATGATTGGGGCTTGCTGAATGTGTGGTAGTGAGGTAAAGTAGACAAGGATGGGAGGATTGGGGGAGAGAAGTCAGGGTTACCAGGCAGCAGGACGAGGAGGAGAGAGGCTGGAGACTCTGGACTCCAGAATCCAGGATATATCTTTGGCAAATCATGTGGCAGCTTGCCTGCCTCCTTCACTTCTCCCGCTAAAGACCAAGAGCTTTGATTTATCCTGACTCTGACTGATCCTGAGGCCCTCCAGGGAGCTGACCTGGACATTACAGCACACCAAAAAGTTCTCACTGGCTTGCCTCTGGGATTAGAAACTAGTGTTTGAACCCTGAAGGTGTTTGAAATCACCCAGAAGGAGAAAGGATGTGTCCCTATTCTTCCTCAAGGAGCTATATGAAGGTTTGTAAGAGTCAGGGAACTAGGGAAATAAAGGTGCCATGTTAAGGGGCAAATGGGCAGTAGCATGGGCAGCTAAATCTGCAAGCTTGTTCCCCTTGGCTTGATGTGAATCTCCCTTGTGGTGTCTTTAGGTCCATGGACAGCTTGCAATAATTATAGAAATTCTCTTGCATATTTAAAAGGAGAATTTTTAGCTGCCAAAAGTCCCCTTTCTTTCTATATAGCTCCATGAGTGTGCAAAATATGAAAAGCATATTTGGAGACTGTATAGCTGTTCCCTCTCATTACTTTTTCCCCAGTTCCAAAGTCCTGGTAAGGGCAATGGGATCAGCTTTATGGGCAGAAGTCTCAGGCAAGGAATGGCTTAGCTTTCAAAGTGTTATTGAGAGTCATTACGGAATAACCTACCTTCCTTTCCCATCTGGACCCATCTGTAAACCATTCACCATCTGGGTTGTAATGTGGCAGGGTTAAGGGTGTGACACACTAGGAGAGTCAAGTCAGGGGGTGTGTAGCAGGAGAGCCTGATATCTGGTAAACCTCTCATTAGCAAGCCTCTGATGATCTTTGATTTCAAAAATTCTCTGAATGGTAAGCTCAGGGGAATTCCTCAATTAGAAAAATTGCTAAGTATTCTTCCATAGCTTTCTAAACAAATCCCATTTTCATGATAATAATCCCCACTTCTATCACCCCAAAATGTTTACAAAGCCATTTTCTCAAAACAGTCTTGGAGAATATCTCAGAGACAGATTTCCATTTCCATTTCACAGATAAGGAAACTCAGGTTCCAAAAGGCGGTGACATGTCCAAGTTGACATAGGTTGGGAAGTTCAATTGATTCAAATGCAGAATTTTTGTCCCCACATACAGTATTTTGTTTTGTTTTATTTTATCATTCCTTGATACACTTCTCTGATTACTATACTATTTTACAAGGTAACAAAAAGCTGCTTATAAAGGTTCTACTTCCCAATATAGGCTATCTCAAAAGTCTTAGTGCAGTTTTAAGCTTTAAGTCTTCAATTGCACTAAGACCTTTGGGATGCTCTATAGTGTACTTCTGCCTAAGAGAGGAATCTGAGGCGCTGGAATATTCCAACTGTCTTTTATATTTCTATCCTTACACATATCTTTATTCAACCCTCTTCTCTGATTCTGTAAAGGTCCAAATACACAAATGTAACCAATATTTAATTCTAGATCATATGTTGAGAAAGGTTTGAGCAATAAATTTCTTTTCAGTCTCAAGTTAGGAATTTTCCTACCCCTGGAGAATGAAGAGATTGGTATTGAAAGGAAATCTAGAATAGCAGTTCTTGATTCAGGAGCACTGGTATTGACTCTAGCAAAGGAAGCAGCTCTTGCTTTAAATATAGAAATGCCAAAATCATTTAGGGAAATGCAAGGTTGAGAATTTCCTACCTTGTATTACAAAAATCAATTTATTTAAGTCCAAATCAAGAAGTTGATTTTTGATTTGGTAGGGAAATAGAACAAGGGAGAAGAGACTGGGAAATTCTCTCAAAGGTGCTGGAAAGAAGGATAACAATTTCTAGTGATGTGGGTTAGGTACCAAAATGATGTAAATGCCAGATGACAGTAGACACCAAAAGTTGGGATTCAGTCATGTGAAGAATTCACAATGGCCATCTTCTTTGCCAAAAGGTAGATTTATTTAGGGGAATAAATGACAAACAAAATGAAGCGATACAATAGACACCAGGAATGGTAAATGTGAAATAGAGTGAGAGAGCAATGAAAGACAAATTTCTCAGTAGAACTCCCAATTACTCAGTAAAAAGGAAATATCCCATGAGATTGGGTCATGCCCTTAGCTGGCAGACTAAATCCTGAAAGGGACTTAGCACCCTAAAAGAATTAACTTTAAGGAGGAGAAATGGGGTTGAAAAATATTGTGAGTTAGGGGATACCAAGTGGCATGGAGGAGGGTAAGGAAAAAGACACCACAGTAGTGTAGTAGCTTGGTGGACTGGCCCAAAAGGAAGGTAGCAGTCATGGGATGGCCTATAAGTAAATTTTATAGGGAAAACAACATCAGGGACATGACTGGATTTCTGATAGGTGAGATTGGTCTTGAGATTGGTCAAGAACATTACACAGGGGTCAAGAAACCCCTGGGTCTCAGGGGTTTGACATAACTTGGATTTCTGATTGGAAGATCTCCCCAGAGAGTGAGACCATAGATCTAAACTGATCTCTATCAATGACTGCCCCAGGGATTAATTTTTATCAATTCCTAGGCTAACTACCCTCAAAATTGAAGACTTCATCATCTAGGAAATTATATATATATTTCACACACACACACACACACACACACACACACGCACACACACAAGTGTAGATTAATATTCCTGATAGGAGCCTTTGGGAATTCTAAATTGAAACCTAGTGCTCAAAATTGTTAAAGCAACTATTAAGAAGCTGTGTTTTGTAGTGGGAAGAACTTTAGACCTGAAATTCAGACACTTGGTTTTTGAATCCTGGCTCTGACATTTATTTCATGATCATGAAGAAATCATTTTTTATCATATTAATATCAATTAATATTAATACAACTACTTTAGGTGCTGAAACTACTCCTTCAGCCGAGCTATTTCCTTGAATAATTATAACAAATGTAGCATGAAGTTTTATGTATAACTCTTAGAGAGGAAAGAATATACATCTTTAATGTCTGCCTCTACAATCTTCTTCCAAGGGAGCCTTTGATTACTGCCAGAAGAGGATCCATAAGATTGGGCCAAAGGCTGGTGCCTTGTCTTTCCTCAGGATGAATAGATACCCCACTAAAATTTTATCTTTCTGGTCTGTTAAAAATGTTAGTGTAGGAGAAGAAATTTTTAGGTTCAAGCTAAATTCCTTATCACTATTTCTTAACAGGGACTCCAAGCTGTATATCTAGGGTTTAATTCTCCTCCTATTAAATACTTGTTCCACAGCTGCACAACACCTGAACAAACTTGCAAATTGCAAAGAAACCTATTTATCCAAATTAATCAAAAATAGAAATTAGAGAAAGTATATATAGAAGAATGTATGCCAGACAATGCAGATTGAAGGAGCTCTTCCTTTGGGAGTGAGATAGCTCAACTCAACTAAGAGAGTCCCAGATCTCTCCCAAGGGAAAATCCCCCAAAGTCTCTAGTGCGGTAAACAGGGAATAGAGACACGTTTTAAGTTCCACATATCAACTTCTTCCCAGAATCTTTCTCCCTTTATGGAAGTGAGGTTAAAATTTCCCTACATCTTCTGTCTTTATACTAGAGACCAGAAGGACATGAAGAGACTGAAATTCTCTTTATTTCTCCCATTCTCTCCAACTCTGCCTTCCCTGTCACACGAGCATAGGGAATTGATCTCCAGCAATGAGGAGAGCATCCCATGACAATGGCCTTTGGATGTCACCCCCCTCCCCCCCACACACAATTTGGGGGCAAGATCTTTATTATTTCATTGCTTTAGGGAATTTCTTACATGAAAAATCCCACTATGGATATACCTCTCTTACCTATAATATCCCTGGTTGTAATGTAAGACACCTCTGGAACAAAATCAACAATGCTTCTGTAACTTTGAGTCATAGGACAGTGCCTGTGGGCATTGAGAATTTGTGATTTACCTATGTGACTAGTGTGCTTCAAAAGAAGGATTTGAACTTCATGTGAAGTCCATCACTCTATGCTGCATAACTCTCATTAACAGTGATGATGATCATAATTCATATTTCTCTATCAACACAAAATTTACAAGTTCCTCAATAGCACAAGTATTATTGTCACCATTTTACAGAGGAGGAAACTGAAACTTAGAGAAAAAAGTCACTTCCACAAAGTAGGAAATGTCAGACAGAGCTTATGTTGTGAGGAGTTCCAGCTTACTATGTGCTTAATACATTTCTATTGTAAATAAAATTAATTGATTTTTCCATCTGTAACTGAACTTCAGTGTTCAAAATATATTTTATAATAGCAAAGGGGGAATCATTGAAAATCTGTCATTTTCTTAAAGGTCAGGAAAGATCAGGTATGGAAAAAAAAAAAAAGAGCCTTGGACTTAGAGCCAAAAAACCTAAGTAGATAGGTATCCTGATTTTGCTGCTTATAAGCAATTTAATCTTGAGCAAGTCATCTAAAGCCTCTAAGCTTCAGTTTCATTATCTGCAAAATGGGGATAATCATTATGCTGCCTCTCTTGTGAGACTTCAATAAAGATCAAATGAGAAAATGCAAGTCAATTGCTTTGCAACCATAAAGAGTTATAGAAATGAATCCTTGTTCTTACTGAAAATTCTATTTGCCAGCAATGAGTCAAAATTAATTAGCATTTAATTTCTCTGTTTAAAGGTCAAAATGCAATATTCACTCAGAATGTAATTAAACAACCACTTAAAATAAATATTCTGTGTAGGAAAAAAGGATGAAATAAAAGCAAAAGAGAAAAAAAATGCTCCAATCTGTACTTTGAGTCCTCAGTTTTCCAGCTCTAGATAGAAGCATTTTTTCATCATGAGTTCTTTGAAACTGGTGGATCACTATATTGATCAGAGTTACTGAGTCTTTCACAATTGATTACCTCCACAATATTGTTATTACTTTGTAAATTGTTCTGGTTCTGTTCACTTCCCTTTTGTGTCACTCATATGTCTTCCCATGTTTTCCTGACACCATACTTTTCATCATTTCTTATAATACAATAATATTTCATAATATTCATATATCATAATTTATTTAGCCCTTCCCCAATTGATGAGTATCCCCTCGATTTCCAGTTCTGTGCCACCACAAAGACCTGCTATAAATAGATTTTTGGTACATACTGGTCCTTTTCATTTTCCTTTGTTCTCTTTGAGGTATAGACATAATTGTGGTATTGCTGGGTCAAAGGGTATGCAGAGTTTTATAACTTTACCAAGTAGTTAGTTCCAGATTGCTCTCCAGATTTATTGAACTAGTTCATAACTTCACCAACAACGCATGAGTGAACTTATTTTCCCACAATCCTTACAGTATTTGTCATTTTCCTTTTTTGTTATTTTAGCCAATCGATGTGATGTGGTACCTTAGAATTGTTTTTAATTTGCCTTTAATTATTAGGGATTTAGATAACTTTTTCAAGATGATCATAATTTTTTAAAATGTATTGCTATAACTACATTTTTAAAAAATTATAGATGATCCAGGAACAATGAAGTACAGATGGAGTATTTGGATATTTTGTAATTATGAAGGAATACTGTCATCCTGATGGGAGAAGCTGAAGGAACAAAAAGAGAATTCTTTTTTTCAATAAGGACTTCTTTTCTCTTTTCTATTCTCTTTTCAATAAGGACTAGATCAAGAACCTAGGTTCAAATCCCTTGGGCAAATTATTTCGTCTTCCACGGTCTCAGTTTTTTTTCAAATATAAAATCAGAAAGTAGATTAGACAGCTTCAGAAGTTCTTTCCAACTACAGTTAATGATGATGATGATAGCTAGAATTTATTTTTACTTTAATTTTTGCAAAGCCTTTTACAAATTTTATTTCATTTTATTCTCCAAGCAACCCTAGGAGGTAGATGTTTTTATTATCCCCATTTTAGAGATGAAAAACTGAGATAAAAAGAGGTTACGTGATTTGTCCAGAGTCTTGAACAATTATTAAATACCTGAGAATATTCATCTGTTCTTCATCTTCACCATGATCCCTATTCCCTTCTCCTTCAATTCTTTCCCAAGTCAATAGCCCTGCACTGACTATGCTATCTTACCTTCCCCAACTCTGTTTTGGTAAACCAACTTATTTATTTAGCTTAATTTTCATTTTTAATTTATCTTAAATTATTAATATTCATTATACTTGTTATTATGCATTGTGTTATTAATATTTTTCTTAATTATTGTCTACTCTAAAATCCCTTTCACTCTTTTTCTTTCCTGCTATATCTCTAACTTGAATTACTAGCCCCATCAGTCTTCACTTTTATTTCTATGCTGCTGAATGGAACGTGAGAAAATTATGAAACTGTGCTAAGTGGAACCAGAACATATTTTTGCTATCTACTCTCAACTGGACTCTCACTATAGCAAGGCAATCATTCTATTCAATTTTCTCTTCCATTCTGACTTTTTCCAAATTTAATTGAGTCTCTTCAATCCCTGATGGCATCACTTCACATCCTTCCAGTTGAAGACCTCTACCCATATTTCACTGAAAAAAAAAAGTCCATTTGCCAAGATCTCTCCCTTCTCATTGCTTTCCTGTCTTCTGTCTTACAAATGTCTTTCTCCAGCAACTCTTCCTTCAATCTGGTCTCAGATAATTATCTCCAGGAGATTGTCCCTATCATTCCCTCTCTCTCTTATCCCTATTTTTCCCTGCTTCCTATAAATGCATTCATGTTTTCTCCATCCTTAAAAAAAGATTGTCACTTGATCTTATAATCCTTGATAGCTATTATTCTATCTTTCTTCCCCTGTTAAGTTAAATTTTTGAGAAAGCTATATACATTGTTCCCCCATTTCCTGTCTTTCCCGCTTGTGAACCTTCTGAAATATAGATTTTGACTATTTTATAACTGAAATTGCTCTTTCCAAAGTTATCAATGAATTTAATTTCACAATCTAATAACCATTTCTCAATATTCATCATTTTTGACCTTTTAAAAAATATTTTATATTAAGACCACTATTTCCTTCCTTCTGGAAACTTAATTTTCCCTGGGTTTTAGTAAAATTAGTCTCTCCTAATTTTTCTCTTATCTCTCTAACCAATGGTCCTCAGCTTCTTTGGTGATTCACAATCCCAAATAAATTATCTATCTTTGGAAATATTTCCAAAGATTCTATCCATCTTTTCTATTTTTATAGAGTTTTCTAACCTTTTTCAATGTCATGAACCTTGATAAAACCTATGGAACCTTTCTCACAATAATTATCTTCAATGCATAAATTAAATATGAAAGATTATAAAAGAAATCAGCTATATTGAAATAGTTAACTTTTTTTAAGTTCATAGACCCCAGGTTAAGAATTCCTGATTATATTCTTTCACTTGATCTTACCAGCTCCCCTGGGTTCAATTAGCATTTCTATTCATATAATTCTTAGATCTCTATATCTATTGTGAACTGCTTTTGGGGCATTGTGAATTATATATTCTATAGGGATTTCAAATTTAGCATACCCAAAACAGAATTCATTATAATTTCCTCTAATCCTTCTGTTCGCTCAACTTTCTTAGGACTGACGACAACATCATCGTTTTCTCACTCACCCAGTTTATAATCAAGGATAACAAATATTCACTGCATATTCAATCCATTGCCAAAGTTTATCATTTCTAAGTTCATAATATTTCTCATATATGATCTGTAAAGTCCGGACTAGCTCTCTGGAGGACTTCAGGATCAGCCCAAGTCCTTGGGCAAGTTGTTCTTGTACTATATCTATATTGGCCTGAATTCTATCACTCTCTAAGGGCCACTGTTTTATCCACACTGGTGTATCAGTTTTCCATTGAATGGGTACAGGTGAAAGTGTTAGCAGGCCTTCAACAGCAGCCCTGCCTAAAAAGCCAAAGTACTCAGTTGTAATCCCAACTGTTGTAAGATGTCTCTTCCCCATAGTTTGATGGGGAATTTTTTCTACTACAAAAGGTGTAAAAACTTTTGTTTAATCTTCAAAAGTCCATCTCATAGGGGCAGCACTAACTTCAGCTGCTATTGATCCTCCTACACCAGACATGTAGGTATCTGCTTTAATCTTTGGCCAATGACTGGGCCAACTGGTACCTCTAATGACTGTATGGTAGACCCATGTCTACCAACCCTTCCACTGGTATGCCATTTACATAGACAGTGAGCATAGAATGGTCAGTTGTAATGGCTGCAGTCCAGGAATATTCTGTTGTTGGGAGTTAAAATCTGGGCGACTATCACCAGGTTGCTTAATAGGATTCTGTATGAGTAAACCTGATGCTACTACTTCTCCTGGGTGATAAGTCACACATTGTCTACCTGTATTAGTGACTGGGATATTATCTACACATTCCCCAGTTTCTCACATCAGTGTGTGGATGGAAACTGTTTTGTAAGCACTCTCAGGAGGTGAAATCATCAAGCCTACTGTACCTGGAGGAAAGGGATCTATAGGCGGGACAGGGACAGATTTCATTTCTCCAGGGGATATCTCAGTAGTCTCAGCAGCATACAACTCTATTCTCTTTGTATTGTAATCCCTTTCTCCCATCAAGTTGCTTCTCAGATGATTGATCATATTGACGTACTGAACTTCTAGAGACTCTCTAGGTATAACATTGGCTGCCATCATGCCCCAAGTGTTTTTTGTCTGGGTCCCTGGAGGTGGGTCCCGCTTCCCATTTCCCTGAGTCAATCTACATTCTGATGCCCATTGGAAGCCTCTGTTGCATTTTGAACATATGGTTTTGGGTGTTCTTCTCTCACCCTGTCTTCTCTGCCCTACTCTACCACATTGAAAGCATTGATGAATATCCCTGGAGGTCCCTTGCCAAAGGGACTCCGTCTTCCCATGTTCAGATCTTGAGAAGTCTCCATCATAGCCTGGGTATAAAAGGCATTTGTGCCAACTGTGGCACACATGTCTTATGAGCTCCTCTAAAGGAACATCCTTGTGTAGTACTAGTATAATTCTTCTATAAACCTCATTAGCATTTTCTTTAGCAAATTGTCTTATCCTAATTTCTGTTGCTACATTTTCACCAATAGTTTGTATGACAGCTGTCTGCAGATGTCCCATGAAATCAGCAAAGGGTTTATTTGGACCTTGTGCTATTTTTGTGAAGGCTTCCCCTCTATCTTGTCTTCCTAGGAGGGTGCCCCATAATTTGATAGCAGTGGAAGCAATTTGTTCATATGTTGTCAAAGGATAATTAATCTGACCTATACCTGTTAGTTGATCAGAGGTGACTGGTATATTAACTTCAGGTTGCCTGTTTCATTAGGCTTGTATTCTACAAAGTTCACTGTACTCAGAAAGCCACAACAAGTTTTGTCCAGGTTCTAAACAGGTCTTTGCTATAGATTTCCAATCATTAGGGGTTAACATTTCAAAAGTCAAATTCTCTAATATCATCTTAACATAAGATGATGTAGACCCATAAAGAATGCAAGCCTTTTTCAGATCTTTGATAATTTCCAAATTAAACAGTTCGTATTTTCTTTTTTCTTGACCTGAAGAGTCAAACTCTTCAATCACAGGGTATACTTCTATTTTTAAATCAGATGTATCTTGTCCTTCCTCTTTAGCTTTAATTAGTGCCTTTTGTAATTGTGTCATAGGGGGTGGACAAAGCTCCTTCATGGGTGGTGCTGATGGTGATGCCCTTCCCCCACTCCCTCCACCCAAGAAAGCAAAATTGAGGGGGGAGGGTCAGGAGAGGGGGAATGCCTCAGGTGTAACTGAGCTGTGAAAGTGAGAAGCCCTACACTCTTTAAGCTTATTGGTATGGTACTTAAAATCCAACTCTCCCTGCCTTTCAGTGCTTTGTCAGTACCATCCCCTCTCCCCCTTCTCTTTCTCCTCACACTTCCTTGTCTGGCTGTTCTCCTTAAAATGTTTCCTCTTTTTTGAGAACTTGTGGGATTCTTTAAAGCCAGTTGTATTATATTGTACATAAAGGATTCTTCAGGAATTGAATCAGGACCCATAGCTTCCTAATATTCAATTTGTTGCTTTCCCAATAGTTCCCACTTATCTGGCTCTAATTTTTCTTCTTTAGAGAACCAAGGAAGTGTGTACTCTAATATATTTAAGGCTTCATTGATCTGCTTCTATGTTACCAATAAAACTTGCTTCTTTATTAACCTAACTATGCATTCTACATGCTTCCCTTGGGGTGGAGAAGACTCTTTTCTTAGTATTTGCCCCATTTCAGCTAAAAAGCAGAAGTGACTAGTTTAGCCCTTACCAAAGTTTTCTGCTTGTCTATTTGTATACTCACCCTATTTCCGAGTCACAGGAGACTTCTCCACTGAACTCCACCTATTATGTCAGTTGAGCTGATTTGTGCCCTGCTTTGCAAGGCCCTGCGTTTCTGAATAAAAATCAAACTGATTTATATAGAACTTCACTTAGAGCCCCATGTTTGGGCTCCAAAATGTAATGACCAGGCTAGCTTTCTGGAAGACCTCAGGATCAGCCCGAGTCCATGGTCTTAGTGGAGGAGTGAAGGAGGAAGGAGGGCCATGTGGCTGGTCAAAGATGGAGTCTGGAATCTGGCATTTTCTCTTGTGTCTGTGGCTGAGAACTGCGACTGAGAGCTGTTGCTGAGAGAGTGTTCTGTCTCTGAGACTCCTTTAAATACCCCAGTATGATTACATCACTACAACACATTGAGCATGTGCAACCATTGTATACTAAGTACTAAGTATATGCTTAGCTATAAGTACCTTGCTGACCTAGATTTAAGTACACCTTTTCAGAGTTCTGGTCAGGCCTTCTACAATGATCCTTCTGTCCACTCACAAATATGCTACCTTAGTTCTGTTCCTCATTTTTACTCTGGACAATTGCAATAACTTTCTACTTGTTATCCTTGCCACATCTTTGTCTATTCACTCAGCTATCAAAATTATTTTTTAAAGCATATCTGACCATTTCATCTCCAATGATTCCCTATTGTCTCAAGGATCAAATATAAATTCTTTTGTAAGATATTTAATATTCTTCAAAACTTGGTCTCTTCTGTCCTTTACCAAAATCTTACATTTTATTCACATCCACTGGCTTATTTTCTGATTCTCAAATACAACACTCCCATCCCATAGCCCCCATGTCTAGAATATTCTGTTGAAAGTTATGTTGATTCAGTAACCCATTGTTTTCTTTTCTTTTTTTTTAAATTTATTTCTTTTTTATTTTTATTTTTTTTAATAATTTTTTATTGATAGAACGCATGCCAGGGTAATTTTTTACAGCATTATCCCTTGCATTCATTTCTGTTCCGATTTTTCCCCTCCCTCCCTCCACCCCTTCCCCCAGATGGCAAGAGTCCTTTACATGTTGAATGGGTTGCAGTATATCCTAGATACAATATATGTGTGTAGAACCAAACAGTTTTCTTGTTGCACAGGGAGAATTGAATTCAGAAGGTATAAATAACCCGGGAGGAAAAACATAAATGCAAGCAGTTTATATTCATTTCCAGTGTTCTTTCTCTGGGTGTAGCTGCTTCTGTCCATCTTTGATCAATTAAGGCTCTCTTCATCAAAGAGGTCCACTTCCATCAGAATACATCCTCAAACAGTATCATTGTTGAGGTATATAATGATCTCCTGGTTCTGCTCATTTCACTCAGCATCAGTTCATGTAAGTCTCGCCAGTCCTCTCTGTATTCATCCTGCTGGTCGTTCCTTACAGAACAATAATATTCCATAACGTTCATATACCACAATTTACTCAACTATTCTCCAATTGATGGACATCCTTTCATTTTCCAGCTTCAGTAACCCATTGTTTTCATACTGCTTATCAAATAGTATTGGGGGAAGTTCTGATAGGGAAGAAGATACCAGTTTTTGTATTACCAACTCTTTGTCAAATACCCCTATCTGTCAATTATTTCTTTCTTGTTTCCATGCTACCTTAAGTGGAGGAACTGAAATTTGAGAGCCCAGCTCCTTTTACTGAACTAAATCTATCTGGATTATCTTAAAGTTATCTATAGAAGATATCTCTACCCTTAAGTCATTGATAATCTTCAGTGATTAGCTCATCTATGTGTTGCTACTTTCACATAATCATAACAAAATTGTTTTAATTGTCTTTGTCTTGAGTTTTGCCTCCTTAATCAGGGTGAACATCCAAATGAAGAATTTTTCTTTACATAGCTCTCCTTTCTCACCTCTGTCTCTTACTTGCTTCCTTCAAGATTTAGCATAAATCCTACCTTTTATAAGAATCTTTTCCTGCTCCCTCACCTGTCAGTTCTTTCCCCTCTCATATTATTTTTCACATTTTGCCTCCATTAGAATGTGAGTTCCTTTAGGACAAGAACTGATTTTACCCTTAACACCTCACTTTGCATCTACTGTTGTCTGCCTAGCTTCAACTCAAAAACAAGATGCTATTAAGCTCAATATACCTTGGTTCACCCCCCCCCCACACACACACACCTCTTTTTGTTTATTATCTTATTCCATTAGATTGTAAATTCCTTGAAGGCATTCTTTTTTAAAATTATCTTTCTTTTTCTAATTTGTGTCCCCAAAACTTAGAACAATACCTGACACACAGTAAGTATTTAAAAAATGTTTATTGAATTAAATTGAATCTCAGTTCCCAGAGTTTAGCACACTGATTTTTTTTTTTTATTAAAGCTTTTTATTTACAAAACATATGCATGGGTAATTTTTCAGCATTGACCTGTGCAAATCCTTCTGTTCCAAATTATCCCTTTCTTCCTCCCACCCCCTAGTCCCATACATATTAAATGTGGCAGGTAGCCCATACATATTAAATGTGTTTAAATGTATGTTAAATCCAATACATGTATACATATTTATACAGTTGTCTTGCTGCATAAGAAAAATTGGACCAATAAGGAAAAAAAACTGGGAAAGAAAACAAAATGCAAGCAAACAACAACAGAAAGAGTGAAAATGCTATATTGTGGTTCACACTCAGCCCCCTTAGTCCTTTCTTTGGGTGTAGATGGCTCTCTTCATCCCTGAACAATTGGAATTGGTTTGAATCATCTCATTGTTGAATAGAGTCACGTCCATCAGAATTGATCATCATATAGTCTTGTTGTTGCCATGTATAATGATTCCCTGGTTCTGCTCATTTCACTTATCATCAATTTATGTAAGTCTTTCCAAGCTTTTTTGAAATCTTCCTGCTGTTCGTTTCTTACAGAAAAATAATATTCCATAATATTCATATACCATAACTTATTCAGCCATTCTCCAATTGATAGAAATCTATTCAGTTTCCAGTTTTTTTCTATTACAAAAAGGGCTGCCATAAACATTTTTACACATGTTAGTCCCTTTCCTTTCTTTAAGATCTCTTTGGGATATAGGCCCAGTAGAAACACTGCTGGGTCAAAGGGTATGCACAGTTTAATAGCTTTTTAAGCATAGTTCCAGATTGCTCTCCAGAATGGTTAGCTCCATTCACAGTTCCACCAACAATGCATCAGTGTCCCAGTTTTCCCACATCCCCTCCAATATTCATCATTATCTTTTCCTGTCATCTTAGTCAATCTGAGAGGTATGTAGTGGTATCTTAGAGTTGTATTAATTTGAATTTCTCTGATCTATAGTGATCTGGAGCACCTTTTCATATGACTAGAAATAGTTTCATTTTCTTCATCTGAAAATTATCTGTTCATATCCTTTGACTATTTATCACTTGGAGATTGGCTTGAATTCTGATAAAGTTGATTCAGTTCTCTATATATTTTAGAAATGAGGCCTTTATCAGAACCTTTGAATGTAAAAATGATTTCCCACTTTATTGATTCCCTTCTAATCTTGTCTGCATTAGTTTTGTTTGTACAAAACCTTTTTAATTTGATATAATCAAAATTATCTATTTTGTGATCAATAATGATCTCTACTTCTTCTTTGGTCACAAGTTTATAGGTCTACCAACAGTGTACTGGTGTGCCCGTTTTACAAAAGTTCTTCCAACATTGATCATTTTCCTTTTTGGTCAATTTTGTTAATATTACATGTGTGAAGTAGAACTCAGAAATTTTCATTTCTCAAATTATTAATGATTGGAGCATTTTATATGATTAGCTTGTGTTTCTTTCTTTGAAAACTACATGTTAATACCCTTTGACTATTTATTTACATAGCAGATTGTCTTTATGAATTGTTATATATGCCTTTTTATCAAAGCTTTTTAATTTTAAAAAAGATATTCATGGATAATTTTTCAACATTAACCATTGCAAAACCTTGTGTTCTGATTTTCTCCTCCTTCCCCTAGATAGCAAGTAATCCAATATATTTTAAACATGATAAAATATATGTTAGATCCAATGTATGCATACATATTTATACAATTATCTTGCCGCACAAGAAAAAAATCAAATCAAAAAAAGAAAAAAATGAGAAAAGACAAAATTCAATAAAATAACAAAAAGAGTAAAAATGCTATTTTGTGATCCATACTCAGTTTGCCCATTTCTCTCTTTGGGTAGATGGCTCTCTTCATCACAAGATCATTAGAACTGGTCTGAATCATGTCATTTTTGAAAAGAACCACATCCATCAGAATTGATTATCATGTAATTTTTTTGCTGTATACAATGATCTCTAAGTTCTGCTCATTTCACTTAGCATCAGTTCATATAAGTCTCTCCAGGCCTCTCTGAAATCATCCTGCTGATCATTTCTTATAGAATAATAATATTTCATAACATTCATATACCACAATTTATTTGGCCATTCCCCAACATACGGGCATTCACTCAGTTTTCAGTTTCTGTTATATATGCTTGAAAAGCTTTTGTTAACCAGTGGCCCGTACTCTGGTGACAAAACTTTCTAATATTTGTATGGCTCTCAGACAACAGACCTATAACCTGCTAGTGGTCACTGTTTTTGAAGACTTTCATACCTGAACAAAGTCACTAGAAGTCTATGCTTGATTCACACAGTCTTAAAAAACCCATACTCACTTCAATACAATTAGGTTTTAGAGTCAAACTGTATTTGAGAATAAAATGCCTTTTTTTCATTTTTTTTTATTTTCAGTAGTATTTTTCCCTTTTTTATTGATTTCTTTTTTCCTGATTATACATGTACTACAATTTTTAAAAATACACGTTTCTTTATGAATTATGTTAAGAGATAAAAATCGGAACAAAAAGGAAAACCATGAGAAGAAAAAAACATAAGAAAATTTTAAAAAATGAACATAGCCTGTGTTGTTTTACATTCAGTCTTCATTCAATAATATTTTGTTTTCCAAATACATGTAAAGATAGTTTTCAACACTCATTTTTGTAAGACTTTTTGTTCCAGATTTTCTCCCTCTCTCCCTTAACTCCCTCCTACCCAAGATAGCAAGCAATCTGATACAGGTTAAATATGTGCAATTATTTTTGAACATATTCGTATTTGTCATGTTGTTCAAGAAAAATCATACCAAAAAGGGGGAAAAACCCAAAAGGAAAAAAAAACAAACAAACAAAAAGTGAAAATATTATGCTTTGATCCACATTCAGTCTCCATAGTTCTCTCTCTGGATGCGGATGGCATTATCCATCCTTAGTCTATTGGGGAATTGCCTTGAATCACTGAATTGTTAGGAGCTAAATCCATCACAGTTGATCATCATATAATCTTGTTGTTACTGTGTACAATGTTCTCTTGGTTTTGCTCAGTTCATTCATCCTTAGTTAATATAAGTCTTTCCAGGCTTTTTTGAAGTCAGATTGCTCATCATTTCTTACAGAAATATATTCCATTACATTCATATACCATAACTTATTCAACCATTTCCCAACTGATGGATATCCACTCAATTTCCAATTCCTTGACACTATAAAAAATGTCTACTTTTACAAATACTACTACAAATAATTTTGTATATGTGGATTCTTGTCCTGATTTTATGATTTTTTTATGTTTTTCTGACTACTTGATAGAAAAGAGGATTTATGAATTAATAAAAACTTTTGTCCCAAATTATTAGGCAGTCTAATCAGTCTGGTAATATAAGAAGAGGTTGGACAGGAGTTTATAGTAACATGTTAGGGAAAAATTATAAAACAGAGATTTGAATTCAGCTGAAATAAGAAGTGAGTTTTAGTGATTACATTACTTTTTTTTTTTTTAAGTACAACTAGTATATTAATAGTAGCACATTTGGACAATTTTTCTAAAAGTCTTCCTTTGAGCCAGGATTGACTTTTGACCTTCTCTTTCCTTTTTCAATTATCCATATACTCTTGGGCTTCTTCATACACTCTTGTTTCTCAATCTTACTGTAGATCTCATTTAAGTCAAATACCTAATTCCTTACTCATCTAATCTTCCTGCTCCTGCAGTCAAGTTAAAAAGCTTCAATAACTCTGCTTCTAGCCACAAATACTGTATCTATTCCAGTTTATCTGAAAAGGTCACTTCCCAGAATCTCTTGCTCTCTACCATGCAGTCTTTCTTGATTTTATAAAAACCTTTGGTCCTTTCCTTTATAAGGATTAAATACCCACATATTTTCCTCCTCTACTACTACCCTGAAACATTTACTTAACCCTTTCTTGGAACATAATTTCAACAGTGGTGTGATATGATTTTTTTTTTATTTATGCTTTTCCTTTCTCTGGAGTTTATATTTTCCCTTATCAGCCTCCTCTGTATTCCCATAACAGCTTTTTACAAACTTCCTAAAGGTGAGAATTTGTGTATTTCAGGGTCTTTGGTTATATCTAAGTAATATTTAGTAGAAGATTAAAAGTGGTTTAACATAGACCAAAGTCTGTGGCAAATCCTACTATCAGAGCTCTAAGTAGAAATTATTGAACCTGGAGCAAACTCACTTGGGGTAATGAAGCAAGTGTTGAGGTGCAATTGAAATGGAGGGAGAATGTGATTCATACTCCAAAAATCATGGATCTTTCTAAAAGTATGCTAATAAATATTTAGCAATCAACTCTTAAAGGAGAAAAAAAGTTTGCATGACACTTTTAATTTGTCATTATTACCATTTTCACTATCACTTTCTCTTTTTTTGCACTTAATAGTATTTTTCCATCTACATGTAAGTTTTCAACATTCATTTTTGTAAGATATTGAGTTCCAAATTTTTCTCTCTCCCTCCTGAAGACAGCAAACAATCTGATGTAGTTAAATATGTATAATCACATTCAACATACTTCTACATTAGTCAGTTTGAAGGAAATAGAACAAAGGGAAAAACCACAAGAAATAAAATATAAAAAAGATTAAAATAATATGCTTCAATTTGCATTCAGATTCCATAGCTCTTTCTCTGGATGTCTCCATTACTTGTTTAAATTTACGCAACTTGCCACAAAAATAAATCATGTCTAATTAATAGCATTTACCAATTCCCAAGGTATAACTGTTCATACTGAAAATTTATCAACCAACTTTCAAGAATCAGTATGATCTGTCTCCAGAAGACTTCTGGATCTCTCTTCAGTGAGTGTTAGTTGAAAAGCCAGGTCCCAGGAAATCAGGGCCCCACCAAAGGGAACCACATGATGGCAATCTTGGGTAGCTGTCCAGCACAACAAAGGTCAAGTAGGATGGTTTGTTGTCACAAAGGAGAACAAACAAGTCCCACTGGAGGTCAGCACACCTACAGTCCTGTCAGTGACTGATGCAGAAGCCTAAAAGTAAAATTTTAGGAGATTCTCAGGCTAACAAGGATCAGCTTGTAAATGAAATGCAGGAACTAGAGTCTCATGTTTATTTTTACAAATGAGGCACAAATATAATTATGAAAGAATCAGCTAAGAGCAAAGATTTTGTTTTGTCTAGTAGTTCTGATGTTGCCTGAAGAAGTGATATGACTCTATATATCATGATCAACTATAATAAACAATTTTGTAGAAGGATCTTTTGATGAATATAATGAAGTCTATGATTGATTTTTTGTTTTTGTTTTTGTAGGTGAAAGAAAGTAAATTACAAACTTCTAGCATATTTATTTATCCTTATAAGATGGATTGTTGCTTCTGATCTATGATCTAGCTTTCAGAAACTGTATTATAGTTGTCAGTTAAGGGTGACGTGCACTTTAATTGGGGTAACGTATTTTGTTACCTGAGAAAGGTCATAGATTAATCAGTCACTAAGAGACCACTGGGAACTAGTGTTTGAGATGAGTCCTTATATGAGTAATCAGGGGCTTTAGAAACAAGTATAGGTTCCTCAAATCGAGTAAAGTTTGGGTTTAAAGGCATAGTCAAGAAACTCCATTTGAATTCCAATGGGACTTATCAAAGCCTGGTTTTTCAGAGCTATATTTCAAGAGATCATAAACGAAAACTAAATGAGACAAAAGAGTGGACTGTTGCAAGAGGAAGAACCAGAAGTAGAACTTTTATGGTTGACCTGGACATTTATCTTAAAATGGAAGTTCTGGGTAGAACCAACCGATAAGAGGAAGGGGCTCTAGGGACAGAGTATAGTCCCAGTTTGAATAGGCCTGGGGTGGGATAAACTTCAGAATGAAAAAACTGGCATATTTTGGAGAAAGTCCAGGGAGCCAGGAGGAGGAAAGGAATGAAGTCAGAATGGAATGAAAACTTAACCTCAAAACAAGACAGGGCTTATGTAGCTTGATATACAACAGAACAATGTTTAAAGCAGTCTCCATTGTACCCAGACAATAAGCAATAGATTTCCATGGTTATGCATCTGGGTCTCACAACTGCACCTGGACAGACTCTACGTTCGCTTTAGGATCCTCAATTTTAGTCAATGGGTAATGGAAAACCACTGGAGAATGGCTTTATTTCTTATAAATTTGGTCTCCAAGGAGAGCATTGTGCCTTTATCCCAAGTATGCATACATAGGCTATGAGATGCTATCTCACTGTACCCTCTAGAGCCAAATATAGACTTGTGTTTAACACACTCACCCTGCCATCTTTCAATATCCCCTAACTTTATTCCTTCCTATGTGGATGCTCCTGGTGTACTTCTCAGGAAGGTTTATAACTCAAGCCAGGTACCTATAGCAGCTCCCCCCACCCCCACCCCCCAAAAAGTTCTGCCTACCACCACATTCCTTTAAAAATCTCTGTTCCCCCTTCACCATAGTAGCAGGCTCTATTCTCTGAGGGCAATGAAAAGTGAGGAAAAGCTATAAAATCATTTTTTCTACAAGCTCTTGAGTTTCAAAGGATAACTGCTAATTAGCCAGGCAGTAGTACAGCCAGTTATTATTTTTTAATGTGATTTAGGTTTCCAAAGAGATTCAGGGTTATTTCCTTTGCTGTAGGGATCATTTTACCATTAATAAAACATCATTTATGATCTCATGCAAATTATTTTAGGTTTATGGCCATAAAAGCATCAAACAAACTTGTCATACAGATTTAGAATGGAGTTTTGGTGAATGGAATGTAACAATACTAGGATAGATAAAAATAGATTATTTACTGCCAAACACAGAATCAGAGGGTGTGGTTAGATAGACAGTTAACTCAGTACATTCTTATTTGTTATTCTCATTTGTATTGACATTGAGTAGCAGGTAGGAGGCCTGGGTGAGCTGGAACACAAATGCATTTGAATATTCAAAATGCAATCTAATGTTTATTAAGGAACTACTCTTTGCAAAGTACTCAGCTAGCAACTGAAGACATTAAGAAGTAAATGACAAAGTTCTTGTCCTCAAGAAGCCCCCATTCTATTAGAAAATAAACAAAGAAAAGTAAGTACAAAGTAATTTGATGAGGGAGGATAAAAACTGGAAGAATCCAGAAAGGCTTCTTGTCTAAGATTCCAGGAAAGCTAAAGCTTGAGGGAACTAGGGATATTAAAAGAGGTAGCCAATGGCTTGCTATCTTGGCAAGGGGAGAGGAAAGAAGGAATAGAAATTTAGAACACAAGATTTTGCAATGGTAAATGTTGAAAATTATCTCTGCAGGCATTTGGAAAAAAAATAAAATACTATTTAAAATAAAAAGAAACTAAAGTTCAGATATGTTAAGTTGCCCAGAGTTCAGGGGTATGCTGGAACTAGTTTGAACCAGCTTAGAAAGTCAATTTAAAATTTTTCAGTCTGAGAACTGATACTTTAGAAAAAGCAAATACTACAAATCAAAACTTAATTTGTTGAATATTATTGTTCTGTAAGAAATGACCATCAGGATGAATATAGAGAGGCCTGGAGAGACTTACATGAACTGATGCTAAGTGAAATGAGCAGAATCAGGAGATCATTATATACCTCAACAATGATACTGTTTGAGGATGTATTCTGATGGAAGTGGATTTCCTCAACAAAGAGATCAAACTCAGTTTCAATTATCAATGATGGACAGAAGCAGCTACACCCAAAGAAAGAACACTGGGAAATGAATGTAAACTATTTGCATTTTTGTTTTTCTTCCTGGGTTATTTTTACCTTCTGAATCCAATTCTCCCTGTGCAACAAGAGAACTGTTCGGTTCTGCATACAGATATTGTATCTAGGATATACTGCAACATATTTAACATATATAAGACTGCTTGCCATCTAGGGAAAAGGGTGGAGGGAGGGAGGGGAAAAATCGGAACAGAAGTGAGTGCAAGGGATAATATAAAAAAATTTACCTTGGCATGGGTTCTGTCAATAAAAAGTTATTATAAAGGAAAAAAAAGACTTAATTTGTTGTTCTGTTCATTATCTAAATTTAAGAAAATGATGAAGAAAATATTAGTAAATATAGATTAAATTTTAAAATGTTCATGGGTCTATTTCCCCCAAGAGAATCAGCTGTTAAACATTTATCGGTTCCCCTGTTGCTAAGGTCAGTATGTGAGAGAAAAGGATGAACCCAGGTTTATCCGAGTGCAGTACAAGTACTTTATTTAATCAACTATATTTTTTCTCTAAGCTGCTGTAAAGCCATTTTGTTCTGGGCAATGTTCTACAGAGTGTGCCCATAATAATGAAAAAAAAAACAGAAAAGACAGCATGTGGTACTTAGTGAGGAAGGGAAATCTGGAGAAAGCATGCCTGGGTAATATGTCTTTAGCCCTTCTGAGGAGAGGATGCTCAGACTAGCTGACACCAGCACCTGGTTGACTTGGCAGACTCCTCCTACTAATGACTTTCCTTGCTCTGCTTCTATGTATTCACCAAGCAGCCTTCTATCTAAATTTCATTTCCCAAGTAGGCTTTCCTATTGGGAAGAGAATGTGCTGACTGGCCAACACGAACTTGGCAGCTCTATTTCTCGCTATCAATTATTTCATTGGCTCTCTAGTATAAAATCGGTCTCCCACTAGTACAGGCAGCATAAGCCAGCTTTTCCAAGGCCTGATCACTTCTGGATAAATTGCCTACTAGGCTTCAAAGCATGCAGACTAAACTACTGAGTGAAATTAGAGTTCACACACACACATACACACACACACACACACAGATACCACATCGTGTTCATGATTTGCATTAAATGCATACTCATTAAAAGCAAACTGGGCGCCTAACCTGATTATTGAACTACTGTACTACATGGTACAATGAAAAGAACATTGAATTTTGGGGTTAAAAAATTGTGCTAGATATAAGACCTCTTCTTGCCCTAGCCCACAGCTGCACTCAGGCTTTTGGTCAGATTGAGTATTGGAATGCTACTTTCCATGTGCTTCTAATTAAATTCTGTCTCTAGTGTCCACTGACATCTTCCTCTCTTTAGGATGACCTAGGCTGGAAAAATGATTTGCTGTGATTATTCATTGGCTTTCCTGCTAAAACCTCACTTTAGTGCATTTTCTAGAACTTTGTAGAGTAGTCCTGGGGGATGCTAACCTGTAGTACGTCATCCTAGCCTACCATCTTACTCGTCTCCTCTATTTGGATTCTGATACGCTTTTTATCCAATAAGCTGCTTTGGGATACTTATTTTATGAAACCTATGACATATGTTTATTGTAAGCAAGTTTTGTATGCACATTATGAGCAAGGAGGGTAGGGGACTTTCATATGGAAAAAACTGATTCCTACACTGAGAAAATATAGCATCAGTGGCATCATTTCTCAAACTAGTAATTAAAACCCCTAGGTTAGTCAAAGGGGAAATTAAGAGAGCTTATAAAACCAGAACTATGCAAATAAATGTCATCAAACAAGGTGAATTGCCTTCCTTAGTTTTTTCATCCTTCTCTCTTAACCCTTGGCCTGCCAGATTTTATTTGCTTCTGTGAGATTTAAGAACACAAGTAGAGATCACCAGCCCTGAAATCAGGAGGATCTGAATCCAAATCCAAATCCAGATGCTTAACATTTCCTAGCTGTGTGACTCTGGGCAAGTCACTTAAGAGAGAGAGGAAGAGAGAGAGACAGAGAGACAGAGAGAGGCAGAGATAAAGAAACAGGGAGAGACAGAGACAGAGATGGACAGAGACATAAAGAGAGACAGAGACAGAGAAAGAGACAGAGAGAGACAGAGGAAGAGAAAGAGAGACAGAGACAGTCTTTGACAGAGACAGTTAGAGAGGCAGAGACAAAGAGACACAGAGAGACAGACAGACAGAGAGACAAAAATTTATATATCACAATTTACCCAGCCATTCTCTAATTGATGGGCATCCATTCAATTTCCAGTTTCTAGCCACTACAAACAGGGCTGCCACAAACATTTTGGCACATACAGGTCCCTTTCCCTTCTTTGAGATCTCTTTGGGATATAAGCCCAGTAGTAACACTGCTGGATCAAAGGGTATGCACAGTTTGATAACTTTTTGAGCATAATTCCAAATAGCTCTCCAGAATGGCTGGATCCGTTCAGTACTCCACCAACAATGTATCAGTGTCCCAGTTTTCCCACATCCCCTCCAACATTTGTCATTATCTTTTCCTGTCATCTTAGCCAATCTGACAGGTGTGACAATGTAATAGTAAGAGTTGTCTTAATTTGCACTTCTCTGATCAATAGTAATTTGGAACACTCTTTCATATGAGTGGTAATAGTTTCAATTTCTTCATCCAAAAATTGTCTGTTCATATCCTTTGACCATTTATCAATTGGAGAATGGCTTGATTTCTTATAAATTTGAGTCAATTCTCTATATATTGTGCAAATGAGGCCTTTATCGGAACCTTTGACTGTAAAAAGGTTTTCTAGTTTATTGTTTTCCTTCTAATCTTGTCTGCATTAGTTTGGTTTGTACAAAAACTTTTTAATTTGATATAATCAAAATTATCTATTTTGTGATCAATAATGATCTCAGTTCTTCTTTGATCATACCCTTCCTCCTCCACAAGTGTGAGAGGTAAACTATCCTATGCTCTTCCAATTTATTTATAATCTCATTCTTTATGCCTAGATCATGAACCCATTTTGACCTTATTTTGGTGTACAGTGTTAAGTGTGGGTCAATGCCTAGTTTCTGCCACACTAATTTCCAGTTTTTCCAGTAGTTTTTGTCAAACAGTGAATTTTTATCCCAAAAGCTGGGGTCAAACACTAGATTTTTATAGTTATTGACTATTTTGTCCTGTGAATCTAACCTATTCCACTGATCAACTAGTCTATTTCTTAGCCAATACCAAATGGTTTTGATGACCGCTGCTTTGTAATACAGTTGTAGATCTGATACAGCTAGGCCACCTTCAATAGATTTTTTTTTTCAGTAGTTCCCTTGACAGTTGACCTTTTGTTCTTCAAAATGAATTTTGTTATTATTTTTTCTAGAATCCAGATTTTATGAAAGAAACACAAAGTTATTCCACCAAACTGTGCTAACAATTGGATGTCCTGAGAGTGTGTTTCTCACATAAGTGAGGAAATTTTATTCCCAGATCAATATATGTGATAATTTTATTTCATATAAAATCTTATTTATACTTGTTTTTATAATTATGTGAGGGGAAATTCCAAACCAGATATTAATTAATACAATCATAAGGCATTGAATTTAAAGGATAGTAACACAAGATGAAGTTTCAATGTGTAAACAAGATACCCCTATGCCCTATGGTCTTTTAATGAGGCATGAACTTGATTGGGAACAGAAAAACTGCTGAACCAAAAAAGTCAACTGCCTCTGGGAACTTTAAAAAAACTGGTATAATGTCAGTAAAATATATTTCAGTTTAAGAGTTAAGAATTCCAATCTAGATTTGGAGCCAGACACCTGAGAATGAATTACATTCAATGGAGGAAATGGTAAGGGAAAAAAAAAAAAACTTCTGTCTATATCTTTATCTTTGTCTGTCTCTCTCTTTCCCTGTCCCACCCTTCTTCCTATTGGTCACATCTTTAAAGAGCCTGGACTAGTATTAGACAGGGTATACAATTGGAATCAGAGAAAATGCATTTACATAGCACTTCAAGGTTTGCCAAGTATTTTGCATGTTATTCGCTTCTGATTCTCAAACTAACAGAAGGAGATAGGTGCTTCCATTTTACAGATGAGGAAACTGAGGCTGAGAACGATGAATCATAAATGTCTGAGACTGGATTTGAACCCAGAATCATCTTGATACCAAGGTCAATACGCTAACCATTGTGCTACTTAACTACGCCAGGAAACAATGCTTCCATCTGGGAGCAAAGAAGCACACCAAGGATTCTCCTATACTCCTAAACTGAAAACTTCAACTTATGGCTTATAAGCTGCTAAAATTTCTCTTAATATTTAAAGTTCCCAGAGGTACTACTGGATCATGTGTTTAGCCCATCACACTGTTACCCCTTTGACCCAATCACAGAAGTTCATTCCTCATAAAAATGACACAGGGTTTAGAAACATCTTGTTCATACATCAAAATCTCAGCATGCAGGATCTTAGGCTTAACACCTTGTTGTTATTAATTGAAGGGGAAGGGATAAAATCATTCCCCTTACTCATAATAAAATTGCAATTGTATTTTATGTTAAAGTTTATCATTTCAAATGCCAATCTTACTTTTTTGGAGTTATAGGGCAGAAATATGGGATTTAAAACACAGGGAGGCTAAAGTGTTATCCAAGAATACTCAGTAAGTGAGAAAGTCACAGAAGTAATATTCTGAACTAACTACAAGGTCCTTTCTCAGTATATCTGATTGTGTTGTTCCACAATATATTTATAACATTTTTCATTAAATGTAGGGTGGTCCATTTAAAATGTAATTTGCTTTTAAATAATCCCTTCAAAAGATATTGGTCTATATTCAAATCCTTTTGTTAGCATTTCAATAACTTTTGATTAGTACTTATTTTATGTAGAGACAGACATACCTCATTGAGATATTTTTTTAAAAATGAAATCAGAAGTTTATCTCACACTTCTCCCAAACATCACCCAGCCTTTCATCTTATCTTCTCTCCCATTTGTATTTGGCCTCCACAAAACAGCAGAGAGACTTTTGGATAAATCTAATTAGAAAGTTTTTCTTTACATTGAGCTACCTGAAGTCTAGATCTGCCCTTTGGAGCCATCCCTGCAGAAATTCTCCCCTGAGGCCAAACTTGTTTACTCACTTTTCTTTTTGCTCATCTTTGCTCACATTCTTCCTTCACTCTAGAATACTTTCCCCCAATTTCCTAAGTCCTATTTTTCTTCAGAGTTCAGATTAATGCCCATTATCTTTTAAGAAGCTTTCCATAACATTCCCATCTCACATGGATTATTCTGTTCCCAACTCTAACCACACAACTACTTGTGTCATTTGATCTTTTGTAAATGCTACCTTTCATTATTATTAGACACTTCCATGTGTCTGTCTAATCTTCCCAGTTATTATATAATATTACAACTATTCACCATCACTAGTATCACCATCTCCACCTCCACCACTGCTGAGAAAAACAAAAACAAGAAGAAAACAAAAAGATATAAGTAACAAAAAAAAAAAAAACAAGATGGACAAGAACAAGGAGGAAAATAAGTTAAAGAACAAAAACAAGGAGAACAAGAAAATCAAGAACAACAAGAAAGACCAGAAGAAGATGAATAAAAACAAGAACAACAACAGTAAGAAAATGAACAAAAGCAAGAACAAAAGTTGATTAAGTTGAAGGTAGAATTTAAACTGAACTTAGAAAGAAATTAGATAAGAAACAAGAAGCATATTGATCAGAGAAATGAAAATTAAGACAACTCTGAAACACCACTACACACTTCTGAAATCAGCTGACAGGAAAAGATAATGATAAGTGTTGGAGGGAATATGGGAAAACTGGGACATTAATACATTGTTGGTGGAACTGTGAACAGATCCAGCCATTCTAGAGCGCAATTTGTAAGCATTCTCAAAAAGTTATCAAACTGTGCATACCCTTTGATCTAGCAGTGTTTCTACTGCACTTATATCCTAAAGACATCTTAAAGGAGGGAAAGGGACCCACATGGGCAAAAATGTTTGTGGCAGCCCTTTTCATAGTGGCAAGAAACTGGAAACTGACTGGATGCCCATCAGTTGAATAAATTATGATATATGAATGTTTTGGAATATTATTGTTCGGTAACAAATGATTAGGAGGATGATTTTAGAGAGTCCTGGAGAGTCTTTCTTGAACTGATGCTAAGTGAAATGAGCAGAACCAGGAGATCATTGTACACGACAACATCAATATTATACAATAATCAATGCAGATGAACATGACTCTTTCCAATAATAAGATAATTGATGCTAGTTCCAATGATTTTTTGATGAAGAGAGCCATTTACACTCAGACCTCCCACAGAGGTCTGTAGGAACTGAATATGGATCACAACATAACATTCTCACTCTTTTTTATTTTGTTCACTTGCATTTTGGTTTTTTTTTTTTATTCATTTTCTTTCCCTTTTGATCTGAGTTTTCTTGTGCAAGAAGAGAATTGCTTAAATATGTTTACACATATTAGGTTTAACATATTTTAACATGTAAAACATAAAAAAGAAGAATCTAAAAGCATTCCCATGCCTGGAATGAAATGTCTCATCCTTTTGTAATTTGTGCGATCCTTCCTTAAAATTCAGCTTAGTCAACATGTTGTACATGAAACCTTTCCTAATCTCCTCAAATGCTAGTGCTCTCCCTCTCTCCATTATGTTATATTCATTTTGTATATATTATGAATATAATTATATTTATACATAATTATATGAGTACTTTCTTCCTTGATTAAATACAAACTTATTTTTATCAAATACTATGTTACTTTTTGTCTTCATATCCTCAGCACCTAGCTCAGTCCCTCAAATCTAACAGGAACTTAATAAATTTTATTTGTTGATTGATTCCTGGCACAAAGGACAGCTTGTGAAGAGGTACAATGTCAGAAGAAAGAAAACTAATAGAATTCATTAGAATTGATAATATTTGGCAACTGAATAGATATATGAGAAAGGAGTAAGTATAGGTTTGGAAAATTGTGTGTTTGACAGGATGGTGTCCTGGAAGAAATAGGGAGATTTGAAAAAGAATTATGTTTCATGGAAAAGATATAGAATTTTGTTTTGGATAAGTTTGAATTTGAGATGCCTGTAAAATAGGCAGTTCAAAATGTTCAGTGTTCACAGATGTAGAACTGGAATCCAAAAAATAAACAAGAATTGGATTTCAATTCTGAGTTTCATCTGAATTAAGAGAAGGTCATCATGAGAGAGAAGAGACGAAAGCCTAGGACAGGGTCTTATAATACAGCCAAAGTTTGGAAATGGGATATGATGTATGATGAGACAGCAAAGTCTAAAAGGAAGAGAACCAAGGGGAAAAAAAGAAATAATACATTGCTTCATCTTTCATTACTACCTGCAGGCAGTTAACTTTCTGGTGTTTGTTCATTTTGCATGTTCAATACCCTTTTTGCTTTTGAGTTCTTTTAATGGAATGATTAAAGTTAATGGCTTTTCTGTTAGAACATCTGTTTAATTTCTTTTATTTTAGGTTCATATTTTAAAGATGCATTATATTAAGGATATCAGCTAATTTTCCTTGGTTCTCTATAATATTGTATTACTTTTTTATTTCTTGCAACAATGGGGTAATCCACTATTTTGTTCATTTCTCCTATGAATTTGAAGGATATTATCTTCGATATCTACAAAATTGTTCTGATATCATAAATATAAAATTTGTTTACAATATTTTCTTGTGAGTTAAAGTTATGCTTTCCTTCTCTTGATATTCTGGGGTTTTGCTTATTCTGCAAGTTATATTCTGCTTCTAGTATTTTAGGACAATTTAATTATTTTGAAGTATACTAGTCATATTTTCTTTTTCATTTTATTTTCAGGAAGATGTCTAATCTTTACACCATCTCTTCTTTTTCTTTACTATCTATACATTTAAAATTTTTATTTTGTAGATGTCTCATGTTTTCTTTCAATCTTCTCATTATTATGAGATAAAGACCACAAATGCAATTTCTTGAAAATATCTTTGTTGAGAATGATAAAAAATAAAACCAAAGGTCATTATAACATATCATAAAATCATAATAAACAACTTTGCCTCCAGAGAAGAATTGAGAAAAAAAATACCTTGCTTAAGAAACCAGGCTATATATAGTTATATGAGGGGGAAAATGTTCCAAATGAATAATAATTAAACTAAAACAAGTCTGAGATTTCATTTATTAGCCATCAGATTTACAAAGCTAGAGATTGTGTTTGTAGTGGCTAGAAACTGGAAAATGAATGGATGCCCATCAATTGGAGAATGGCTGGGTAAATTGTGGTATATGAATGTTATGGAATATTATTGCTCTGTAAGGAATGACCAGCAGGATGAATACAGAGAGGCTTGGAGAGACCTACATGGACTGATGCTAAGTGAGATGAGCAGAACCAGGAGATCATTATACACTTCGACAACGATATTGTATGAGGATGTATTCTGATGGAAGTGGATTTCTATGACAAAGAGACCTAACTCAGTTTCAAGGGATAAATGATGGACAGAAACAGCTACACCCAAAGAAGGAACACTGGGAAACGAATGTGAACTATTTGCATTTTTGATTTTCTTCCCGAGTTATTTTTACCTTCTGAATCCAATTCTCCCTGTGCAACAGGAGAACTGTTCGATTCTGCAAATATGTATTGTATCTAGGATATACTGCAACATATTTAACATATATAGGACTGCTTGCCATCTTGGCGGGGGGGGGGGGGAGGTGGGGAGAGGTGGAGGGAGGGAGGGGAAAAAAACGAAACATAAGCGAGTGCAAGGGATAATGTTGTAAAAAATTACCCTGGCATGGATTCTGTCAATACAAAGTTATTATTAAATAAAATTAAATTAAAATTAAAAAAAAACAAAGCTAGGGATTGGGGCTGAAGAAAGGATAAGATAAATGTTAAAAGAATTATTAGAAAATAGGCATATTGATAAACAAATATTGGAGGAGTTATGAATTGATCCAGTCATAGTTCTCCATCTAAATCCCAAATTTTATGACTAGGCAGTTAATTAATAGCACAATAAATAGAACATGGATTGAGGAATATCAATTTTCAAATCTAGGTTGGGATATTTGCTAGTTGTGTAACCCTAGCCAAGTAACTTAACTTATGATTGCCTCAGTTTCCTCATCTACAAAATGGGAATGAGAAGCTAGGGGATACAGTGGATAGAGTTCCAGGCCTGGAGTCAAGAACTCATCTTTCTGAGTTCAAATCTGGCCTCAGATGCATACTAGCTATGTGACAAGTCACAAAACCCCAGTTGACTTAGTTCTTCTCTGTAAAATGAGCAAAAGAAGGAAATGGAAAAACCATTGATAGTAACTTTGCAAATAGAGTCACGAAGAGTTAGATGCAACAGAAATGACTGAGCAACCACAAAATGGTGGTAATTATAACACCTACCTCTCAGGGTTGTTGTGAGAATCAAATGAGATAATAATTACATTTAGCACTGTGTCCAGAATGTAGTAAACATAATATAAATTTTATCTATTATTATTTGATATTATTAGATATGATAGTCATACAGGAAATTAATTTGAGATTGTGTATAAAGAGTTGCTAAACAGTGCACATCTTTTAACCTAGCAATACTATTGTGAAGCTTATGCCCGTAAGAGATCAAAGAGTAAAAGTTCCATTCTGTACAAAAATATTTATGACAATTCTTTTTGTGGTGGCAAAAAATGGGAAATCATGGGGTTCTCATCAATTAGGGAAGGTTGAAAAAAGTGTAATATATGAATGTGATTGAATACTATCGTGCAATAAGAAACAAGGATAAAAATAATATCAAAATGTGATAACTATGTGCAGTTATAATGATCAAGCTCCTCAGGATTGAGCCAATAATTATATATTCACTTCTTGTTTTATAGTGGTGTTGTGAGAAGAGTACTTTACAACTCTCAACATATAGCGATTATTTTTTAATCATTAAGATTCAATAAATGCTAAGAATTAGGTTGCTATCATACCTAAGATATCATTGAGATACCTGTCATTTTTGATGCATTTTTTCTCAAAATCATAGAGATGTACTAATTCCTTCCAATTTTTTTTTATTGCAACAACTTAAAAATAAAAACATATGTAACACAAAAGAGTGTGAGCAATAGAGGAGACCTTCCTAGAAACTATTCAGGCTTCTCAGACCTCCTCCCTACTCATGTTTCATCTCAAAGTTAGACTATGCCCTTTAGGTGCACATAAGGAAAGAAAACAGATCTTGTGCCCACTCTTCCTATAATATGTGACCAAGAAACTGCTCAATTCATTTGTTGAAACTTTCAACAGTATTTTATTTTTTTTCAATATTATTTTTATTTTTTCTAAATACATTTAACATAGTTTTCAACATTTATTTTTTTTTAATTTTGTGTACCAAATGTTTCTCCCTCTCTCCCTTCTTTCCTTCCTTCCCAAGCCAGCAAGCAATCTAATATAGATTAAATATGTGTAATCCTTTTAAACATATTTCCAAATTTGTCATGTTGTGGGAGTAAAATCAGACCTAAAGGGGGAAAAACATGTGAAAGGAAAAGCAAACAAACAAAAAAGATGAAAATACTATATTTTAATCCACATTCAATCTCCATACTTCTCCCTGGATTCAGATGACATTTTCTATGCAAAGTCTTTTGGAATTGTATTGGATCACCACATTGCTGAAGAGAGCTAAGTGAATCACAGTTGACTCTTACATAATTTTGCTGTTGCTATGTATAATTCAACAGTATTTTATCAGTTTTTTGTGTAGTAATTAGTATTATGTGAAGCTGATAACATACTGATCCTCCCCTTTCCTCTCACACTTTTCTTTGAAATTTGAAAAATCATAAAAATAATTTAACTCTGAAATGTTAGCACTGGATCTCACATCAAAAAATATTTATAAAGCCCCAGATTTCTAATCAATAAGGAGGAATTAACAAAGGAGAAATGATATCTAATGGTGGGAAAGCTAGATATGGTCATACCAAAGGTTTGGGGGAGAGCAGATATCAAAGTTCAAGGAAAGGATTGTTTTTTTCATCTTTTCTTCAAAGTCAACCTTGATGATTATGACACAGGAATTAGTTTCATTTTTTTTTTTCTGTTGCTCTTCTTTCCATTTGCTTTGCTGAATATTATTTTCCCCATTCTACTTATTTCACTCTGAATTAGTTCACATAGGTCTTCTTTCTGTGCACTACTTAATTTTGTTATTTCCTGATCTTTTTTACAATGCAGTAATCTTCCATTACATTTGAAAGCCATGATGTAAAATTAATGAGCTTCTTTTTTTTCCTCTCCTGAAATCATTTTCAGCTCCAAAATTCTCTAAGTGCTTTCCCAAGACCTTAAATGTTTATAAAAGACAGCTTAGTCAGAAGAGGGGACTTTTTATTTCATATTCTTCTTACTAGAACATCTAAAATAAAAATTCCATAAATGAAAAAAAGTATACATCTCTAAAAAAGATAGTCTCCTACAAAACTTATAAAATTCCAGATTCTCATATGTAAAAATTGAATATTGAAGTAGTTCAAATATTTTCCTAGAACTCAAACAAAGAAGGGTAGAAATTTCATGTCTGGTAGAGAACTTGGCTACAAATCTTTACATTGTTTGAAGCACTACTAAGTCATTGTTTTTCAAGGAATTTTGTTTCCATTCCACTTTTATGTATCACACAATGTGGACTTCCTCAAGGTACTTTAAACAAGAAAACTCCAATAGGCCTTTTCAAAAATCAGAGATGCCTCAATGGCCTGAGGAACATTTAACCATTTCTTTCTTTCATGGCACTCCATTTTTCAAGGCTTTAGACTCCCTTAAGAGTCTTTATTTCTTCTTCCACATGATGACTAACAGTATTTTAACATGCAGATAAACAAAATATGTTAGCTTTGGTTAGAGGAGACCCCCACTTAATCTTCCAAACCCCTGTATTTCACACTGCCTCTAAAGGAATTGCATCATGATACCAGGGAGGCTGTATTTTTCCATCTTTTCTTCAGATTCAAGTTCAGTAATTATAATAACAGAATTTAGTTTCATTTTTTTCTGTTGTTATTCTTTCCATTTGTATTATGATATGTTATTTTCCTGGTTTTACTTGCTTAACTATGAACTAGTTCAGATAAGACTAGTATAAGTTCAATAACACTTGGTTTTCTTATCACTGAAGTAGGGATAAAAATATGTGTACCATATATATCAAAAGGACTTTGTAAATCTAAAAGCATTTATAAATGTGGTTTAATATCATTTGATAAAATTCAAAGAGTCCATGATTTAATCAGTATTCATAGAGTCCCCCATAAAGGAAGGTGATAACTCTTCAAATAGCTTTCAAATAGTGTGTTCAAAAACTTCCTTAACCAAAAAAATTCTTCACATGGTATTCCAGCTTTCTCTGATAATCTCCCCCAAGCAGAACTAAAATAGTTCTTGGGCTCCAAATATGTAATCTGTTGTTGCTGGTGATTGTTGTTTAGTCATTTTCAATCACTTCCTATTCTTTGTTTCTATTTGGGTGGCAAAACTACTGGAGTGATTTGCCATTTCCTTCTCATTTTACAGATGAAGAAACTGAGGAAATAGGGTTAAGTGACTTGTCCAGGATACCAATAACTAGTAAGTGACTTAGGTCAGATTGGAGCTTAGAAAGATGAGTCTTCCTGACTGCATGCAGACCTGGCATACTATCCACTGTGCCACCTAGCTGCTGCTAGTCTCATAGTTAAAGCCTTCACAATTTGATTACACCTACTAGAAATTTAGGCTAGCTTTGAGGAACTCAAACCCAAAGCCAACTGAAGTATCAGAGGAGGCCTTTAGTTGAGACTACTTAAATACTTTCCTTTAATTGGTCTTTGTTTTTGATTTGGTCTTCTAATTTCATTGCAATCTTCAATTAAAGGAGTTCCTTCTACCAGTGCTGATGGGCAACTGCACACCAGAGTAGAGTTGTAGAGATGCCTGGGCCACTAAGGAGTTTAGTGCCTAAAGCAGCATCACAGAGCTAAAATGTGATAGAAGCAGGACATTCTTCCTCTCCAGAATATATTTCTAATGCAACAGAAATTCTCTATCATGATATAGAAGCCTCTTCACTCTGGATTTAACCTATTGAAGGGAGATGGTTTCATAGAATCCTGGGAACACTTTTATGAGATGATGCAAAGTGAAACAAGCAGAACCAAGAAAATATTTCACAGGATCAGCAATATTGTAACAATAACCAAGTATAAAAGACTTAACTACTCTGATCAATACAGTTATCCACAACAATTCCAAATGACTCATGATGAAAAATGCTGTCATCTTCCAGAAAGAGAATTGATGAACACAGTTACATATTTAAACATATTTTCAAATTTTTCTTTTTATTATTGCTGTTGCAACATAGCTAAGGCAGAAATATGTTTTGAATAACTTCATATATCTAATGGATATCATTTCTTGTCTTTGAAATGGATGGTGCAGGGACAATTCAAGACTCAAAAAAAGTTTTTATTTTTAGATAATAGTAAAAAGATCTGAGAATGCCCCTGTTTTAAAGTTCACTGAAAATTTAGGTTTTGATATTTTAGATGGAAATACATTTGGCTAGATATCAGTGGTATGGGAAGAGATGAGCAAATCATATAATTGAATAAATACCTATGATGTTTTCAAAGGAAAAAAAAAACGAGTAATTCATGGTTCTGGTTTATGGATTCCAAACAACAGTTTATAAATATTTCCTTTTAGTCACAAGAGGAATTGGGTAAGAGAATATGAATAGATTTCACAAATAATAATCAAAATAATAGTTAAAAGCACTTTAAGGTTTACAGAAGTTTTTTAAACATGTTAACTCAGTTGAGTCTCCTAACAACCCTACATAAGTTTACTTTTAAGTGCTGCAAGTCCAATCTTATTTTTCTGTTCTATTGGACTTACATTAATGTTCATTTTATTTGATGTTTGTTAAGATCATAATTAAAAAAAAACTTCAAAGAAAAAAATAGCACCAAGAAGCAAAGGTGGTCAACAAAGTCAAATTGAAAGGTAGGTAGAGAAAATAACATATTTGGTGACTGAGTCATTATTCCCAAAGTTATGGAGTTAGTGTATTTCTTGAGATAAAGAATACATTTTTGGTCACTTTTATCTTCATATTCCCAGTACTTGGCATATGGTAGATGTTTTATAACCAGATTGTAATGGGTTGTGGAACAGGGAATGGGTATTCATCAAAGACCCAGTATATGCTAAATGATTTTCAAATATTTCATTTGATCTTTACAACTCTGGTTGGTAGGTGTTTTATATTTTACAATTGAGGAAACTGAGACAGAGTTTAGGTGAATTGTTTAGGGTCCTGCAGTTAGTTGAAATGTGAGAGATTTGAACTCAGATCTCCCTGACTCCAAGTTAAGCAAAAAATGATGGATGATGAGGAAGTAGAAATAGTGAATGAAGGCTATTCTGCCCAGTATTTCTTTAATAAAAAAGCAGCACAAGGAGATAGGACAATTAAGATAGGATTTTTTTTTTTTGGGGGGGGGATAGTACAAGTCTAGATATGTTTATAGGCAGAGAGAAAGGAGCCAACAGATAGAGTTGGAGATACTTAAAGAGAGGGTGATTTTATAGAGCAAGGTGTTATAAAATCTTTTTCATGTTTTTTGTTTTTGTTGTTTTTGTTTTTGTTTTTGCAAAAGATTAGATAAGAACATTGGTGAATGAATTAGTCTGAGACAATAGAAAAACAATGAATAAGGGAAGACAAAGAAGTCTTAAGATGGAAGAGATATCAACAAATTGAGAACATTTGGTAATATTGGGGTGTGTGTGTGGGAAACTGCCAAGTGAAAAATGTTTAGAATAGTTCTTCATGAATTCAGTAGTAAACTGGGAAGGGATAGATGAAAAAAATAGAATCAACAAGAACCCAGTCAATAAACTAAGGTTTATTACTACAAATTTGGAGTAGGAGAATTCAATACAGATTCAAGACTTTTATCCTATATTGCTTGAAAAAATGAATAGGGAGAAGTATCCTGATGGAAGGAATAGCAAGTGAAGGGTTATCAGAGGGGTGACAAGAACATTGAAATGGATAATTCTAGGAAGCAGGCTGAGTAAGGAGGCAAGTGCAATTAGGGCAAAAATAATAAATAGGGAGAATAAGTAGGATTAATGAAATCACAGACCAATATGTAGTTAGGAGCAAAGGAATGGAAAAGATGGAATAAAAGGATATTGGTTCAGAGAGGAGAATTTGAGAACACAATATTTTGGAAATGGAAGAGTTTAGAGGGATGGCAAGATCTAAGGAGTTGACTAGGTTTTATGCAAGAAATTTCTGCAAAAGGAACTCTAAAAATAGTTTGGGGTCACACTCAAAAATGTATTTATTGTAGAGAGGAATAACCATTTTCTGTCCCATTTCTCCTAATATCACTGGCTGGTAAACTATTGATTATACTAGAGAAGTTAAAAATGGCTTTAGTAGATTGTAATATCATTGCCAGATGTCTAATGCCAAGTAAGAATTCAAAGTAGAGAAGAATTCTGGATGATAGTGGTATGTCTGCCTCTTCTTCTATACTATACTCCCCCTTACTCTCCTCCTCATCCAATTGTATGTATTTTTAAACAAGTGAAATCTGATTAAAATAATAACAGCTTGCATGTACAACCTTGAACCTATGAAGTACTTCATAAATGCTGGCTGAATTAAATTGAATATAGCACTGTAAAATTTGCCAAGCTGTCCCTTACCCAATCCTTACAACAGCCTTGTGAAGCAATAGTTTGACTATTATCCTCACTTTTTTTTTTTTTTAATTAATTTTTTTGGTGGTGTGGTAGAGGAAATTTCTCTCAATGCAAATTGTCATTACTTTGCAATTTATAATCTTACAGAGTAACTTGAGGGCACTGAGAGGTTGGATAATATTCAGAATTGCACATGTGTGAGAAAGATAAAAATATGAATCTTAATATGAGAACTCTCCCCATTTTATAGATCAGTAGACTGGGGCGCTAACAGGCTAAAGGACCTGCCCATGGTCACACTATTATTAAATGTTGGAGCTAGAAATTAAATCCAGATTTTTAGACAACATTTCTATTAGGAAATCCATAAAAAGGAAAACACAAGGGAAGGATAGCCCAAAAGGATGACATGCTAATTTGTTTCCTCATGACTTAGCACAGTTCCTGATACATTATTGTTGTTGTTGAAGCTTTTCAATTGTTGGATTCTCTGCGATCCCATTAGAGGTTTTCTTAGTAAAAATTCTAGAGTACTTTGTCATTTACCTCTCCACATAAATTTTGTAGATGAATAAACTGAGGCAAGGGGTTTTAAATGATTTGTCCAGGATCACATAACTAATGAGTATCCGAAACCAGATTTGAAATCAGGTAGATGAATCTTCTTGATTCTAAAATTATGTGTTCTATCCACTGTCCCACTATATGCCCTTATACTTTACAAAATGTAAACTGCCACATTAACAGAAGAGGAAATAGAATATTTAAATAACCTTATCTTAGGGAAAAAATTGAACAAATCATCAATTATCTCCCTAAGAAGAAATCTCCAGGACCAGATGATTTTTTTTTATTTTAATTTTATTTTATAATAACTTTTTATTGACAGAACCCATTCCAGGGTAATTTTTTGCAACATTATCCCTTGCACTCATTTCTTTTCCAATTTTTCCCCTTCCTCCCTTCACCCCCTCCCCTAGATGGCAAGCAGTCCTATATATGTCAGATATGTTGCAGTGTATCCTAGATACATTATATGTATGCAGAACTGAACAGTTCTCTTGTTGCACAGGGAGAATTGGATTCAGAAGGTAAAAATAACCTGGGAAGAAAAACAAAAATGCAAATAATTGACATTCATTTCCCAGTGTTCTTTGGGCGTAGTTGCTTCTGTCCATCATTGATCAATTGAAACTGAATTAGGTCTCTTTGTCAAAGAAATCTGTTTCCATCAGAATACATCTTCATACAGTATCATTGTTAAAGTATATAATGATCTCCTGGTTCTGCTCATTTCACTTAGCATCAGTTCATGTAAGTCTCTCCAAGCCTCTCTGTATTCATCCTGCTGGTCATTTCTTACAGAACAATAATATTCCATAACATTCATATACCACAATTTACCCAACCATTCTCCAATTGATGGGCATCCATTCAATTTCCAGTTTCTAGCCACTAAGGCTGTCACAAACATTTTGGCACATACAGGAGGACCAGATGAATTTACAAATAAATTCTATCATATGTTCAAAGAACATTTAATTCCAATGTTATATAAACTATTTAGAAACATAGATAAAAATCATGCATCTTTTTTATGACACAAATTTATTTTATGACATCTAAATCAAGAAAAGTGAAAAACAGAGAAAGAAAACTTTAAAACAATTTCCTTAATAAATATTAATGCAAAAAATAAATAAACAAAATTACTAGCAAAGAGATGACAGCAATATACCACAGAGAGCATACAATATGATTAGGTGGGATGTAGATCAAGAATTCAGGACTCAATCAATACTAAGAAAAATATTAGTATAATTGACTATATCAATAACAAAAACAAGAAAAATCATATGATTATTTCAATTGATGCAGAAAAAAAACTTTTGCCAAAATACAACACTCATTCCCACTAAAAACACTAGAAAATAGGTAAAAATGAAGCCAAAATGATAAGCAGAATCTATGTAAAACTATCAGCAATCACTTGTAATGTGGATAAGCTAGAAGCTTTTTCAATAAGATCAGGGGTGAAGCAAGGATACAATTCTCATTATTACAAATATTATTCAACATTTTACCAGAAATGCTAGCTATAATAATAATGCAAGAAAAAGAAGTTGGATGTTTAAAAATAGGCAATGAGAAAATAAAACCATAACTCTTAGCAGATGATACGATGGTTTGCTTTGAGAATCCTAGAGAATCAACAATAGCAACAACAAAACTAATAGAAATAATTAACAACTTCAATAAAGTTGCAGTATATAAAATTTAAATGTCTTCTCTCTACCTCCCAGCTCATATTTTACAAAGTGTTAGTATATATTATTTGAAGTCTCACAATAGCCCTATAAGATGGGAAGAAATGAAAGGAAGGAGACAAGTATTGATTAAGCTTCTAGAATATACTAGGCACTGTGTTAAACCCTTTACAATATCTCATTTTATTGTTAACAAATAATACCTCAATTGATCCGCATAACAATCCTGGGAGAGAGTTGCTAATATTAACTCCCAGTTTACAGTTGAGGAAACTGAAGGAGACCAAAATTAAGTGATTTGCCCAGAGTCATACTGCTAATAAATGTCCAAGGTCACATTTGAAATCAGGTCATTCTTTCTCTAGGCTCACCACTGTATCTATTATGCCATCTAGATGATTCTATTATTCCCTTTTTGCAGATAAAGGAACCAAGGGTCAGAAAGTTTAGATGATATAGACAATTTCACAGAGTTAAAAAAGTATTTCTGATCAGATTCAACCCCAGACCTTCCAGTTTCCAAATCCAATTTTCTATCCCATACAATGTACATAGGGAAAGCTTTGTGTATAGAAAGACTTCTATCTTCCCCTATCTTACTCTAGTTGAGCTAAATTAATTGGGGCCCATGAACTTCTAAAATCAGTAGCAACATAATGTATATCTGAGGATATTATGGTCAATTCTACTGTTTTTCCTCAAGTCATCATTTTAACCATACAACTTGGAATCTAATAGGCTTATTTAATTGGGTTCCAGTAGGTAATTATTTTTGTGTTCTCAATTGCTGTGCATATTTGTTTGTTGCTTCTGGGGTCTTCTATTTCCTGACATCTTTTCTTCTGAAGCTATAAAGCTGGTATCTACATATACCATGAACCTTTTGATTGTTCACTAAGTAGCTAATTTTATTATTCAAGTGATAATTACCTTAGCATTGGATACTTTGGTTCTCTTGGAATTTAGATGACAGGATAGGATCTTAATAATAATTATCAAAACATTCAAGAACAAATTGGTTTATTGAACTCCAGTGCAATTTTCCCCTTTGCTTTTTATCTTTTTAAAGGCCATTTTAGATAATTACTTTGGCAAGAAAAGAGAATAAACTGTAACTCAAAAAAAAGTCCAAGAATCACAGCATTTGATAGTCAGAAGGGACTCCATTGACAAGACCCATATGCAAAGGAATACCCACTATATCATCTAGTCAGCAAGTATTCAGTCTCTGCTTTGAGTGAGTTCCTTAAGGGCAGGGGTCATCTTTTGCCTCTTTTTATATCCTTAACATTTAGTACAATGCCTGGCATGTAGTAGGCACATAATAAATGTTTATGGACCCTCTGACATATTCTGATTTAGGACCACAATGGAGCAGGAACCCAGCACCTCTGGAGGTTATCTATCCACTTTTGCAGCTACATAGTATAATAGAAAGAGTACCAGACCTGTGGAATCAGGAAGACCTGAATTCAAATCTGGCCTCAGGCACTTAATAGCTATGAGGTCCTGGGCAAGATACTGAATTTCATGCCATCAACATCTTTATCCAAGTCATTAACAAAAAGTATAAGCAACCCAGGACCAAACAAAGACTCCTTGGGCACTCTACTAGAGAGCTGTTGCTATCTTGACATTGAATCATTAACAACTATTCTTTGAGTTTTACCATCCAACCAGTGCTTGATCCATTTAAGTGTATTATGTTTTCATGAATATCTCTTTATTTTCTCCACAAGATTAGTATAAGATACTTTATCAAAATCTTGGATAAAATCTAGGTAAACTGTATCCATGGCAATTCCATCATCCCTAGTTTAGTAATCTTCTCATAAAAGAAATTGCATGCCGTCAGATAGGAGGCAGCTAGGTGGTTCAGTGGATAGAATACTGGGCCTGGAAGACCTGAGTTCAAACATGACCTTAGAAACTTACTAGCTATTTGCCTTAACCCAATGGGTAAGAAAATGGCAAACCATTCTAGTATCTTTGTCAAAAAAAATCTCATGTATGGTGTTGACACATTATAATCCACAGGATCATGAAGAGTCAGATGTGACTGGATAACAACAACAACAATGTCTAAGGAACTGCCAAAGACACAGTCCTTCTCTAGGGAATGGCTTATAACTGGCAGTGATTATTGATGGTCTTCTTGGGCATTTGAATAATACAGCTAAGATGCATAAGCAGGAAAGTAAATAATAAGGTACTCATCCTTTAGTAAAGGAGATACATGCCTGGTGTCAGGGTTTGGGGTCACCCTATCTAAATCTTCAACTTGAGATGAGAACTCTCAGAAAGCTGAATGGGCAGTGTCTAGAGTGTCAGAATTAGTCAAGAATACCTGATTATGAATCCTACCTCAGACACTTAACAGGTGACTTTTCCCCCAATATGGTGCCAAAGGCAAAGAAGGAAGCCATTGTCCCCACCATCACCAACACAGAAGTCAATTCCAAAGCCTTGAAGGCAAAGAAGGTGATGATGAAGGGTATCCACAGTCACAAAAAAAGATGATCCAAACATGCTTTGTGTTCCAGTGATCCAAGACAATAAGACTTTGAAGGCAGCCCAAATAACCTAAAAAAAAAAAAAGTGCCCTTGGAGAAATAAGCTTGATTATTATGCTATCATTAAGTTTTCCTTGACCACAGAGTTTGCTGTGAAGAATATCGAGGACAACAACTCCTTTGTCTTCATTGTGGAAATCAAGTCCAACAAGTATCAGATCAAGAAAGGAGTTAGAAGCTCTATCGCATTGCCATGGCCATGATTAACAAGTTAACTAATGGAAAGAAGGTTTATGTCCACCTTGCTCCAGACAACGATGCTTTAGTTGTTGCCAACAGAATTGGAATCATCTAAACTGTGTCTAACTCTCCAACTTCACCTACAATAAAAAGTTTTCCAGTTTAAAAAAAAATGGTTATGTGAACCAGGACATGAGAATAAGAATACACCTACCTCACTGGGATTTGATGAGGATATAATATAACATTCCTAAAGTGTTCTGAAGAACTTTAAGTGCTATATAAACTCTAATTACATTATTTTTTATTTCATTGTCATTATTATTATTAGATAATCCCATATTTTCCCCCAGGGCACATCTTTGTGCCTGAAAGTGTCACAATTAGCTCTAGCCTAGGGAATCCATCACTAGAACTGTGATGCAGGGAAGTTTAATTAGGTAAGAGAATTTAAAAATCTCTTTTCCATTTTCTAGTGTATGGAGACTTCTCCATAGAGAGCAATAAAAAGTTACTGCCAGCTGGTAGCCTCAGAGAAATATAACAAGAGCCAAAGGCTGAGAGAAGCATCTGGGGCAACCATCTGGGGCAGCAGAGAGGAGAAAAGCACAGAAATGAGTGGAGTCACAGGCAGAAAACAAAGAACAAAGACATGTTAAAAGTCCCAGCTCATTTTAGAGATTATTTGGGCAGAATGGACAGCAGAATGAGTTCCAGGGCAATCGTTCATGATGTGTTTTTCTGTTTCCTTTAAGTAAAAAATTTCTTCTGTAATATTGTGAAATCTTTGCTTATGAGTGAGGAGTTAGCATACAAATTATCTGGTGCTCCAGATAATTAGAGAATTTTGCCTCAAGTTTCTTAGAGGGGGGCTTTTGTTCAAAGGAAGGGTAAAATTCCCACAAAATATATCCAGGCCTGTTGCAAGGATTCCCATGGGGAGCTTTAGGTATTCAAGAGCTAATTACCTGCTTTGCTGGTTGTAGGACCTCAGTTTTTTTGCTCCCCAAGCTTGTCTTCCCATTGACTCAAAATCAATTCACTAGGATCTTAGGAAGTCTCAAGGATTTATTTTTGTTTTTGGAATCAGAGAAACTGAAACTTTTCCATTTCCAGGGAAAAGAGAAATTTCCAGAGAAACTTTTAAAACTATACGCCATCTCCCTCCATCTTCTAATTCTATATAACAAAAAGAACATTTTTGGTTTTTCATTCCAAACATTAACCATTTTGCATAGTTTATGAGTATTAGAGTAAAACATTTATTTTTGAATCCCACTTCTGCTTGTTTTTACCTATGTGACCATAATCACACTCTCTGGGCCTTGCATTCTCTCTGTAAAATATGGGAGTTGACTTAGATGGTATCTAAGGCTTGAGTCAACTCTATATCCACAATTCTATAATATAAAAATGTATAACATTATGAATTGATTGCAACTTATATTAGCATATAGAATTTTCATATTGACATAATCATAAATTCTTGACATTATTGGTGGATATCCCCATAACTATATAAGGAATTTTATGTGGTGGGGTTAAGAATCTACACAAAAATGTTATTAATTCTGAATTTTAAAAACAATCTTCTGTGACTAACAATCTCTATAATTTTCCACCAATTCCTTCTAATTTGTAAGTGGATCACACTTCACTTTAGCAAGATTGAGTACAAGATCTTCAGGGGCAATCTTGTCCAACTTCTACATCTGATAGATGAGGAAATGGTGGTGCAGGGAAATTTGTGACTTGCCCAAAGTTGAACCAGTAATAAACATCAGAGATAAGATTTGAATCCAAGTTCTCTAGTCTGGATCTATTATTTATTCCACTGCACCATCTACTTATGTTGCATGGCATTTAAGCAGAAATGATAAGCAATTCACATTTTAAGACTATAACTAGTCTGACATTTTTTAGCCAGATGAGATTTTTGAGAGTTTTTTTTTTCCTTACTTGGTTAATTCATTATTACCCACAATCACTGTCAATATTGAGTTCTCTCTCTCCCTCTCCCTCCCCTCTCTCTTCTTCTCCCTTCCTCCCCTCCTCCTTTCCCCCTCCTTCTCCCTCTTTTCCCCTGCTCTGTCCCTCCCTTCCTCTCTCTCTCTCTCTCTCTCTCTCCCTCTCTCTATTACACACACACACACACACACCCCAATTCATACTCACTCCATCCCAATTCTTCATGTCCTCCAATTTTCTATATTCCATCCATGTTCTCCTATTTCACCATTCTTCTCAATTCCTGTTCCTAACTCTAACTAGTCAATTTTTATTTCCTGAACAGAATATTAACATGCTTGTCTCCTTTTGTCTAGATAACTGCAATCTCCCTCATTGGCTTTGTTATTCAAGTCTCTTTTAGCTCCAATACTTCCTGCATATCACTACCAGAATAACTTTTCTAAATGACCAATTCCATCTCTTTCTTTTTACTGGCTCAAAAACCTCTGATGACTCTTTGTTGACAGAGATAAAGACAGAGACAGAAAAAAGAAAAAGAAAGAGAGAAAGATAAAAAGAAAGAAAACATGGAATAACTTATATGAAGTATTTGTTGGGATGACCACTAAGATTCTTTTTAACTCAAAGATATATTATAATGCTATGATCCTATGATGTAGAACCAGAAAAGTAATATGCATAATCAACCAACAGTCATTTACAAACACTGGTCCACTGTAGCAGGCAGAGTGATTACAACAATGTAATAGAAAAAATAACAAAATGCATTGAAAATGTAATAAAAAAGCTTGGTTCATTGCAAGGATGTGAAACTGGTCCTCTCTCCCCACTCAGAGGAATGGGAGAACTATGAGTAAAGTTTACAGTTTTGGCTGGTGTTTTGGTTAGTTTTGCTGAACTGCAATGTTTCTCTTTTCCTTTTTTCTTTCTTATAAAGAATGGTTATCTCAGAGAGGGAGGGAGGGAGTTTATACTAGGAAATATATGTAGAATAAAAATAAAAGGTTATCAATAGCAGTTTAAAAATAAGAAAAGCAATTTCTTTTTTATTAGGATGCATTTTAATTTTAAAATCATACTTTCCGCAGTTGAATACTTTTAAACCCAAACTAATTTCTCTTTTTTTCTTTTTTATTAAAGTTTTTTATTTTCAAAACATATGCGTGTATAATTTTTCAATATTGACCCCTGCAAAACCTTGCATTCCAAATTTTCCCCTTCTTCCTCCCACCCCCTGCCCTAGATGGCAAGTTATCCAATATATGTTAAACATATTGAAATATATGTTGAATCCAATATATGTATACATATTTATGCAATTATCTTGCTGCACAAGAAAAATCAGATCAAAAAAGGAAAAATGAAAAAGAAAACAAAATGCAAGCAAACAACAACAAAAACAGTAGAAATGCTATGTTGTGATCCACACTTAGTTCTCTCTCTGGGTATAGCTGGCTCTCTTCATCACAAGATTATTGTAACTGGTATCACTCATCTCATTGTTGGAAAGAGTCACGTCCATCAAAATTGATCATCATATAATCTTGTTGTTTCTGTGTATAATAATCTCCTGGTTCTGCTCATTTCACTTAGCATCAGTTCATATAAGTCTAGGCCTCTCTAAAATCATCCTGATGATCATTTCTTGTAGAACAAGTAATGTTCTATAACAATCATATAACATAACTTATTCAGCCATTCTCCAACTGATGGGCATCCACTCAATTTCCAGTTTCTTGCCACTATGAAAAGGGCTGCTACAAACATTTTGTACATATAAGTCCCTTTACATTCTCTTTGGAATATAGGCCCAAGAGAAATACTGCTGGGTCAAAGGGTATGCACAGTTTTATAACTTTTTGAACATAGCTCCAAATTGCTCTCCAGAATGGCTGAATCCATGCATAATCTCACCAACAATATATTTGTGTCCTAGTTTTCCCACATCACCTCCAACATTCATCATTATCTTTTCCTGTCATCTTAGCCAATCTGAGAGGTATGTAGTAGTACCTCAGAGGTGTCTTAATGTGCATTTCTCTGATCAATAGTGATTTGGAACACCTTTTCATATGACTAGAAATGGTTTTAATTTCTTCATCTGAAAATTGTCTGTTCATATCCTTTGATCATTTATCAATTGAAGAATGACTTGAATTCTTATAAATTTGAGTCAATTCTCTCTGTATTTTAGAAATGAGGCCTTTTGAGTTCTTCTTTTATCCTCTATCATGCCCCCTGAATTTTTCTTTTATCCTCCATCATGCCCCTTTTATCCTCTATCATTCCCACTTACATACCGGGTTTTTATGTTGTCCTGCCTCAGCTCTCCTCCGCAGCACTGCTTTCAATGGCGCCAGCAAGCAAATCACTGGGGAAGAACAGTATGCTTTGATCTAGCAGTTTCTACTGGGCTTCTATCCCAAAGAGATACTAAAGAAGGGAAAGGGATCTGTATGTGCCAAAATGTTTATGGCAGCCCTGTTTGTAGTGGCTAGAAACTGGAAAACGAAAGGATGCCCATCAATTGGAAAATGGTTGAGTAAATTGTGGTATATGAATGTTATGGAATATTATTGTTCTGTAAGGAATGACCAGCGGGATGAATACAGAGAGGACTGGCAAGACTTACATGAACTGATGCTAAGTGAAATGAGCAGAACCAGGAGATCATTATATACCTCAACAATGATACTATTGGAGGATGTATTCTGATGGAAGTAGATCTCTTTGATAAAGAGAGCTAATTCAGTTTCAATTGATCAAAGATGGACAGAAGCAACTAAACCCAAAGAAAGAACACTGGGAAATGAATATAAACTACTTGCATTTTGTTTTTCTTCCCGGGTTATTTATACCTTCTGAATTCAATTCTCCCTGTGCAACAAGAAAACTGTTCGGTTCTGCACACATATATTGTATCTAGGATATACTGTAACCTATTCAACATGTAAAGGACTGCTTGCCATCTGGGGGAGGGGGTGGAGGGAGGGAGGGGAAAAATCAGAACAGAAGTGAATGCAAGGGATAATGCTGTAAAAAATTACCCTGGCATGGGTTCTATCAATAAAAAGTTATTAAAAAAAAAAAAAAAGAAATGAGGCCTTTATCAGAACCTTGCAAAAATGTTTTCCCAATTACTTCCATTCTAATCTTGTCTGCATTAGTTCTGTGTAGTGTGCTGCTTTCTAGCACCCCACGTCATGTGCTAAAATGTAGTGTCCTTATGGAGGTCCCTGTTTGGGCGCCAAAATGTAGTGTGCTTTCTAGAGCCCCCAAATTGGGGTGCCAAAATATACTGTCCAGACTAGCTCTTTGGAGGATCTCTGGACCAGTCTTGATCTTAGTGGAGAAATGAAGAAGTCAGGAAACTCACAAGGATGGTCAAAGATAGAGTGTCCTTATTTCTAGTCCTCTCAGCCCTAAAATAGCTCAATATGATTACATCATTACAACACATTAGGCTTGTGCCAACTAGAGAACCATTATATCATTACATCACACTGAGCAAGTGCTAACTATAAGCACCCTGCTATTGATATGTAAATGCCTCTTACTGTAAGTATCCCTTGCTTCAAGTAGAACACAGGTGGTCACATCCTCCTTGACTTCTCAGGAAAGGTGAGAATACCAAAGGGAGGTGGGAAGCCAAACCAGACATTGTCAGCAGATTCCCTCTGGGCTGAAGGGTCTCATATCTTACTCAGAGTTCCCCCAACTATCTATGGACCTCTACAGTTTTGTTTGTACAAAACCATTTTAACTTAATATAATCAAAATTATCTATTTGGTGTTTAATAATGAGTTCCAGTCTTTTGCTCACAAATTCCTTCCTTCTCCACAGATCTGAGAGAGAAACTATCCTATATACTTCTAATTTGCTTATAATATCACTCTATATCTAAATCATGAACCAATTTTCAGCTTATCTTGGTAAATGGTGTTAGATGTGGGCCAATGTGTAGTTTCTGCCATGTTAGAGAAAAGTGATTTCTAACAAGTGACTTAAAGTTAACCCAAAATTTAAATAGACTCACTAGCATCATGTTCCATTTTCTCACTGTGCACAATATAAGACATCATGAGTCGTATGCCTTAGGAGATTCTTTTGATACTTTCAGTAATTTTGGAGTAGGATTACAGCTTTTCATTTTATTTTGCACTGTTGTAAATTGTATTACAGTATTGTTTCATTATATTAGCATTATATTTTATAACATATTTCATTATTTTAGTAAAGATTCCTTGTTATATTATAAATTGCAGACCAGTGTGCACTAATAAGTAGTTATAGGTGTGTTGAAATTAAATTCATTGGTCTAAATTTAAGATTAAAAGCCAATAATGAACCAATTTATTCAATGCTAATCCAGCTCTCTACACTGCACCAAAGTATTTTGAAAAGTCATGCCTGAAGAAAAATTTTGATTTACTATTTTAAAATTATTTTTCTCAATTATATGTAAAACATTTTTTACATTTTATTTAAAAATTTTGATTTCCAAATTCTCTCCCTTCCTCGCTCTCCTTTTCCTCCCTGAGAAGGCAAACAATTTAATACAGATTAAACATGTGCAGTCATGCAAAACATATTTCCATATTAGCTATATTGTAGAAAAAAACAGGACAAAAAAAGAAAAAGAAAGTTTTTAAAAGTGTTAAAAAGAATATTATATATATAATATATATACATATACATGTACATATACATATTATACATATACATTCAGACTCTATCAGTTTCTCTGGAGGTGGATAGCATTTTTCATCATAAGTCTACTGGAATTATTTTGAATCAATGTATTGCTAAGAAAAAGGAAGTCATTCATTGTTGAACATTATGCAATATTGCTTTTACTATGCACAGTGTTTTCCTCATTCTACTTTACTTCACTTTGCATGCATTCATATATCTTCCCAAGTTTTTTTTTTTGAAACCATCCTGTTTAATCATATCTTTTAGCACAATAGTATTCCATTACAGTCATACCATATGTTGTTCAGCCATGTTCCAATTGATAGGCATCCCTTCAATTTCCAATTATTTGCTATAACAAAAAGAATATTATAAATATTTTTATACATATAGGTCCTTTTTATTTTGGTATTCTTTGATCTCTTTGGGATATAGATCTACTAGTGATAGAATTGATCAAATAGTATGCACAGTTTTATAACCTTTGGGGTATAGCTCCAAATTGTTCTCTAGAAAGGTTGGACTAGATCACAACTCCACTAACAGTGAATTAGTGTCCCATTTTTTCTATATTCCCCTCAAGCACCTATCATTTTCCTTGTGTGTCATGTGAATCCACCCGATAGCTCTAAAAAGGTATCTCAGAGTTGTTTTAATTTGCATTTCTCTAATTAGTATTGATTTGTAGCAATTTTTTTCGTATGACTACAAATAGTTTTGATCTCTTTTGAAAACTGACACTTCATATCCTTTGATCATTTATCAATTGGGGAAAGACTCTTTTTTAAAAAAAAAATTTGGCTCAGTTCCCCAGACATTTAAGAAATGAGACTTTTATGAAAGAAACTTATTATAATTTCCTGCCTAGTTTTCTGCTTTCCTTCTAATCTTGGTTGCATTGGTTTTGTTTGTGTAAAACCTTTTAATTTAATGTAATTAAAAGTATCTATTTTACACCCCATACTGCCCTTTATCTCTTGTTTGATCATAGATTCTTCCTTTATCCATGGATTTGACAGTTAAAATATTCTATGTTCCCATAATTTATTTATGATATCATCCTTTATGTGTAAATCATGTATTCATTTTGATTTATCTTAGTATTTGTGAGATGCGAGATGGTGATCTATACCTAGTTTCACTTGCTATTCCTATAATGAAATGAATAGCCTCTCCCTCTTTCTCTTCCTCACTCCCTCTTTTTTTCTTTAACTTATATACACAAATATTCCTGTACACACACAGTGTTTTCCTCAGCAATCCATTTCTGCTTCTTTTAACAAAAGAGAAGCTTTGATTTGTTAAAAGTATTAAGATAAAAAATGCTTGTAATTATATGCTTGATTTCAAAGACTATGTGAATATATGAGGCTGAAAAGACTACTAGAAATGAGAAAATATAAATTGCCATTTTTTTCTAGCAATGTTCATGTGTGTCTAGACATTCTTAATGGTATCCAAAAGAAGCCTAAACTAAACTCTTTGAAATGTTGCTATTTCTCTTCTCACTAAAGAGATTTTTTGCATAAGAAATGCATTTAAATTTCAAATAATAAATATGTGGTATTTATTAATGTTTATAAGTTTATGCATAAATATTTCAGTGCCAGGAAGTATTACTTATCATCTGAACAAAATAACAATTTAGTTCCTTTAATGTTTAGATCACAAAAATGTGAAGAAAAGTCAGAGAGTTGGAAGTTGGTCCCTACCAATATATGAAGCAATATAATTTGTCTAAAATTATGCTAAAGTTATTAAGGGGAAAATTTTGAAAATGTATGACAAGATTCCAAACTGGTTGACTTTTTAAAAAAATCTTTACCCTCTCCTTCCTTCCTTTTGCTTAGAAAATCAGATTCACACACATTTGAACACATCTGGAAGGTATCTTAGATAAGGTTTAGTTCATTTTTAAAGGAGAAACAAATCCAGCTACATTATATCATAAATAAAATCTCTGCTGTTTCAAATTCTCCTAAGATTCTTTTAAGAACAACAGCAAAATTAGTAGAAAGAGCAATGAAAACCCTAATGCTTCTGTGTGATGGTAGCCAATCCACTACAGGATTATTTTCTACATAACATTGTTATGACATGGTCAATAATAACATACAGGAGAGAAAAATAAAAAGTACTTTTCTTAATGAATATCTGTCAGTAACAAAATCTTCTAACCAAACTAGGGCCATATGCTACAAAGAGGTTTTCTGAAACTAGGATGAAAAATATAACTAAGCAACCTAAAAATTCGGCAAAGTCCTCTTCTGGGAAAGTATTGTAAGTGTTTTCATCAGTCTTTTGAGAATAAAATTTCAAAGCCAAAAAGACCCTTAGAGATGACATCATCTGATCATTCTCATTTACAGATAAGAAAACTGAGGCAAAGAGAAGTAAAGAAACTATCATGATTACCAAGACATTTAAATTTCTTTGGGGTGTTATCATTTAAAAGGATGTGGCTGGTGAATACTTTTTGAAAAATCAAAAAAATCATGGGTAAGATAAAACAACTCCTGCCTGATTTGTTTACCATGAAGTATTGAATTTCCAAAAATCAGTTTCCTTAAAGGAGTGTGTGTATGTGTCTGTGTGTGTGTGTGTGTGTGTGTGTGTGTGTGTGTGTACAGGCGTGCTAATAGTAAATCTGAATACAGAATTTAGGATAAAGGCGCATTAAGATCAGATGTTGTTCAAAAGCATATATATATATATATATATATATATATATATATATATATATACACATATACACATATATATATAGTTTTAAAAGACTAAGTCACTGAAATAAAAAGCCTGAGAAGATAGCTTCTGAACAATGTTGGTACCAACCTAGAAATGGAAGGTCCTTTTTTATATTTCTATTTTTATTCAAAGCAGCATGGCAGTTTTGCTGCTCCTGAGTTGGAAAACTTGTGTACAATTCATATTGTTTAGGCTTTGTGGGTAGAGCTGGGAAGCAAGAACGAAGTGATCAGTTTTTCAAAACTAGGAAGCCGATCACAAGTAAATCTGGTACGGCAGACACAGGATCAGAGACTATACATTTCTCTCCTCGGAGAGCTCTGTGCTCCCTTAAAAAAGCATTTCAAATGCATCTGACCTGAATTTGGCCCATTTAGTTAACACTTATTGCTCCTTTCTCACTTGCTCATTACATAACAGAGAAGACTTTGGCGAAAGAGTTATTTCCAAGTTCCCAACTAACAAATATGCAATGTTCTCTAAAACTTAAGATTCCAAGTAAAGTAAATAATGTTATATATTCTGGAAACTGTAATCATGGTAACAATTGGGAGAAGTTCTTTTTTACTACTATTACTACTCATATAAATAATAACAATAACAATAATGATGATAATGATGATGATGATATTGATGAAGAAAAGTCTTTCTTATTAAGTCTTAAACAAAATCTTTTTGCTACCTCTCTGGATATAGTCTTACCAACAGACATCAAATAAGGCTATTGCAGTTTCAAATATGATAGAAAGCTGCTAGGTGACAAGAAACCATCTCCCTGGGTGCCAGTGAATTTCTAGCTATGAGCATGCTCAGAAACATGGGAGGCAGCACTGGAGTTTACTATATCAGGGCTGCTTTCTGAGATATAAGGAGCATAAGTATAATAACTCAATTGGTTTACCCTATTGCTGCTACTCAGCTGCTATCCATCTCTTCTGCTTACAATCCGACTGCAATGTTATTTCTGCTCTATTTGGTCATCTTGTTAGATATCCAAGGTAAGACTTCTACTTTCTTACTTAAGTTTTAGTAATTAGCATTCCGTAAGTCTGAATTTCTGAAAGAAAATAACATTCCTACTATTTGATTTTATTTTACAGATATACATGCGTATATATGTATACATTTGTCATGACTTCTAGCAAACTGTATTTAGTAGACAATGAATGGACACTGTTTTTACCATTAGTTGCTATTTGGTTTGTCTTAGGTTTTTGGTTTTTTTTTTTTTTTTCCCTAGATGCAACAGATATTCCATCAAAAATTGTCATTGGAAATAGTCAAACTTGAAGAGGAAACAGTTTTTACATTAGGGCAGAATGAAGAAACTATTTTGAAAAGTCACTTTTTATTCTTTTTAAGATATGCCTTCTGAAGCATTGCCTGACAGTTTAATAACCTAAGATGTAGTGTGTTTCATAAAATTAGACCTTGTTCAATGACAAGGATATAAACCTTCTTTAATATTCATTTGGTATTTTTTCATTATTCAACAACTGAGCCACAAAAATCTACTACCAAATTTTAGAATATAGTTTTCACTACCAATAGAATTATTTTAAAATATAAATTTGAATCTACAAAATCAAGTTTATTTGGATAATTTTGTTTTTTCTAGTTTGTAGAAAAATTAATAAATGTAACTTTCAAAAGCACTAACATTATATTAGGAGGCAAAAACGAAACAAGCTTTCAGTATTTAGCTCATTACACATACACAAAAATGAAAAGAGACTTTTTTTTTAATGCAACGGTTATATTTCTGTAAATAAGTAATTTGTTAATCCAAAGGCATAAAAGCTGGTTAATTTGTTTGAATGTATAGATTTTAATATACTATATTAATTTTTTATATTTATTTTTAATAGCTTTTTATTTACAAGTTATATGCATGGGTAATTTTACAGCATTGACAATTGCCAAATCTTTTGTTCCAATTTTTCCCCTCCTTCCCCAGACCCCCTCCCCTAGATGGCAAGGATGACCAGTAGATGTTAAATATATTAAAGTATAAATTAGATACACAATAAGTATACATGACCAAACCGTTATTTTGCTGAACATACTATATTTATTAGAGCCCCTGATAAACCAGTTTTTAGAGAACAAAGTTTAGATATACAGGGAGCAAAAAAGTCTTTTTGAGAAATAGGTTTGAACAAAATCACTGGGTTTTAACCAAATAGTTTTAAAAAAAAAAGATGTTGTCTAAAAAATAAAATACTCCTAAAGAAATATTTTAGCAACTCTTAAAATGTAATCCCTTTATTTTAACCCAACTAAATAAAACTTAACATAATTTTATTTTATATTTTAATAAGGCCTAGCTAAGCAGAGATAATATATCAACTCATCTATGGAATTATACAAAAATAAATTTGTAAGGAAAGAGTCTACTCCTGCAGTATAATCTCTTATAGCAAAAAGTTTATGTCTTTACCGCCATTCAATTTTGGATGACTCTTCCAGCCTAGAGAATTTTATATTTAAAAACCTGTATACAGGTTCATTGCATACTATTGCATAAAGAAAACCTTTAATAAAAAGGAAACATTATATCTGTATACATTTAATACAGTTACAATATGTCTATTTGTCTAAGTATATATACATATACACACATATATGCTTTATGGTATCACCTCAGATTTGAAATTACAAATTTAATTGGTTTTACTAAAATATCATAAAGATAAACATAATTTGGTTTACTGTTCATTGAAAATACTTTACAAACCTCCCCCAACATTCACACCAAAAAAGGATGAGGGAAGGTGGGAGTTAAAACAAGACACTTCAACTTACCATTCTTTACAAGAAAATGTCAGAATTTGTGCACATAATATTTGTATTCAAATAAATATAGAATTTTTCCTTCTTGCTGACATTTTTATTTCTGAATTTTATATTTCAGCAGAATTGGAATACTATTTTCAATCTTAATACTTTTCAAGTGAAAACATAATACTTAGAATATTAGATCATTTCCTTTCCTTTTAATATAAAAATCTACAACATTTAATTGACAGTTCTAATGTTTGTTTGTTTTTTTTCATTTTGAGTTTATTCCTCCCTATTTTTAGAATAAGAACTTAGTAGAAAGGTTTTCTTAAATTGTTTATTGGATGGCTTGTCTTGTCAGTTTCAGGATCAAAGACCTGGTCTATGCAGCATAAAGTTCCAAAAAATTTGATTGATTGATTTGCCTTGCAAAATACTCATGGGCGGTTAAAAACCTAAACATTACCTATTTGAAGTCTATAACATTAATTGTCAAAGAAAATACCTTACTTAAGCCAAATGGATTGGTATTTCTCTTAAACAGAACTATTTAGTGATTGCAGGGAAACACATTCCCAATTTTCCTTAATGAAGTTCCCATTTTTTAAAAATTTAGAATACATATGGGAAAATACCCTCAATCAATAATTTAAGTTCCATATTACTTGCTTAAAAAGTCACTGGAAAACTGCAAATCAATGGCACTTAAAGGAAAATGCTGCGTGGCTTATTGCTACTGATTTGAGCAATTTGTCCTGTAGCCAGTTAGTAAAGGCAGAGTTTGAGCCTGTTCAAAAGGCAATAGTATTTGACTGCCCCCTAATGGCCCACACAGGACTCAGGCTTGACTGAGACCATGTCATTATGGCAGGGAACAAAATGTCTCCACCAAATTTTAATTTCACACACTAACTGCCAAGCTGCTAGTAGCTGAGAAAAATCAATTGTGCTGTGAGCTAAGCAAATGAAAGGAAATAAACCAATATTACTTATTGCTAAAAAGTCTGCCTTCAAACTTCAATGAGGGTCTCTGTACAACTGCTAATTGTCAGGAAGTCCAATACTAGGAGGATAGCTAGAATCTAAGTGGTAAAGTCATTGAGCATGTGTTATCCTTACCCGTGCTCTGAAAATAATTCACATTGTTCCTGAAGTGTAAACATTATAAAAGTCAATTTGCTCATTTGGTATGTGACAATGAATAAATTTCTCCACATGCTGGCAATAAGAGAAAGGAGCAACTAGTTTGTAAGCAGATGTAAACTGACTTTATTGTAAGCCTTAAAGTTTGCAGGTAAAATTGGGTTAGAATACTTAGTTGTTCCATTTTTTCCCCTATCAAAAGCATCATGGCTCAAAAAATTATAAAAGGATTACTGTTAACTTGGCAGGGTGTAGAAGGAAAAATACAGGGTTCTGAGTTAATATAAAGGAAAGACTCAAGTTTGGTTAGATCTGTTTATGTTGTAGCTGTATTACTAAAGAATCAAGGAAATACTAGAACATGATTAAAACAGTAATGTGAGAATAAATATAGAGATTATAGCTAAGATTTCATTAACAGAGAAAAATCTAATGAGAGGAAACTCCTTACAGCAATGCAGATCAATACTTTCTCTACAACCTAGAATCCTAAAAAGATGGTTATGTACTCTCTTAAAATATATTTATATATATCTAAATCTATATTTAGCCTCTCTCATGAATTCTCTCTTAATCCTTCATTGTAACCACCTTTCCCTTCAAATCTTGCATAGTATTTATTTTTATTTTTCTGAAATATATTAAATTGTTTTTATGAATGAAAAAAAGGAAAAAAGAGACAGAGACAGAGGAGAGAAAGAGAGGCATAGGGAGAGACAGAGAGAAAGAAGGAAAAGAAGAGACAGAGAGAGATACAGAGACAGAGTCAGAGGCACAGAGACAGACACACAGAGATAGACACAGAGACAGAGACACACACAGAAACAGACACAGACACAGACACAGAGACAGACACACACAGACACACAAAGGCAGACACAGACACACAGGCACAGAGATAGACACAGACAGAGGCAAAGAGACAGAAAGAGGCACAGAAACAGACAGACCGACAAAGAGACAGACAGACACACAGAGATAAAGAGATACAGAGACAAACACAGACACAGACAGACACAGAGACATATAGACAGTCACAGAAACATACAAATACAGACACACACACACAGACATACAAATGCAGAGACACATATTAGAGACGTACACATAAAGAGAGTTATACACAAAGATATACATCCATACACATATACACAAAGATGGATGCCTAGAGCAGAGAGACAGGTTAAGTGACTTTCCCAGAGTTACAAGTAGCATATATTGGAGAAATATATGGACTCAAATCCCGAGTCCAGGTTTTCTCTGTTTTCTATGCTTCTCCATGCTTTGTGTTACTGAATATTTTCAGAATCAATGAATATATAAGAAAAGCCTGTGAGTAATGGTAATGATGATGACAAAAATTGATGATAATGATAATGATGATTCGCATTTCTGTGGAACTTTAAGATTTAGAAGCCTCTGAACAAGCAGAACAATAATCATCCCCATCTCAATCTGTGATAAAGATCAGCATAATAAAATACAACAACAATAACTTAGCTAGCATTTCTATACCAACCATTATATGCCAAGAATTATGCTAAGTACTTTATAAATATTATTTAATTTGATCCTTACAACAACATTGGAAAATAGGAGGTATAATCCCCATTTTACATGTAAGGAAATTGAGGCAAATAGAAGCTAAGTAACTTGCCCAAGATTACACTTTGGATTTCTAAAACCGAATATAAGTATTTAATTAATTTGATACACATAACCATGCATTTTTAGTATTTTAAACTTAGTGAAAAAAAAAAACACTGTAACCTAAACTTAGAGAAAAAAATCACTGAAATTTATCTAACCCATCTTTTCCATTACCCTCCTTTCCTCCTGCCTCTTCTCAATGTCTCCTAGCTGCAGCTTCATTTATCTCTAATAGTTTCCTAATGTTCATACCACTCACTTGACCATTTACCTTTTATTCAAATGACTTCCTATCCCCTTCTGCAGTTCAATTCTTAAATTCCTCATACCCTATCTTGTCTCCCTTCTTGATTATAACTAGAATCGTAGTGTCCTCTATCCTTTGGGGTTCCTCCTCTCAAACCTACCATCTGCACTCTTTTCCTCCCTCTCTGATGTTCACTGCTTTCTTTCTGACAAAATTTCCCTTCAATTTTAATTCTTTGCTATTTTTATAATCACCTACTTTTAAAACATATTTTTATTTTATTAAATATTTCCCAATCACATGTAAATTTTAAATTTCTTTTTATTTCATTAGTCCCCATTTGCATGTTAAAGAATTTTAACAATCTTTTTTTGTTGGGGTTCCAAATTTTCTCCCTCTCTCCCAAATCCCCCCATGCCTCCTTGAGAAGGGGAGGGTTTTGATTTTGATTTTACATGGGAAATCATGCTAAACATTTCCATAGTATCCATGTTGCAAAAAGAAAACACATAAAATATAGAGCAATAAAAATAAAGTTTAGGATTTTTAAAAATGGGCTTCAATTTGCATTCAGAGTTCATCAGTTCTAGTTCTCTCTCTAGACAAAAAATGGGAAATACCATTTTTATCAAGGTTCCTTTGGATGATAGTCTTGATTAGAGTACCTAAACCTTTCACAGCTGATCATTCAAAAAATATTGTTATTACTTTCTACAATGTTCTCCTAATTCTACTCCATTTTTCATGAGTTCATATGAGTTTTTCCAGGTTTCTCTGAACTCATTTCCCTCATTATTTCTTTTTTTCAAACTTTTAAAAATTTTAATATTTTATTTTTTAAATATATGCAAAGATAGTTTTCAACATTTACTTTTGCAAAATCTGGTATTCCAAAATTTTCTCCCTCTTCTCCTTTCTCTATCCTCTCCAAGACAGAAAGCAATTTGTTATAAATTAAACATGAAATTCTTCTAAATATATTTCCATATTAATCATGCTGCACAAAAAAAATCAGATCAAAAGAGAAAAAAAGTGAGAAAGGGAAAACAAACAAACAAACATCAAAAGCAAAATATTATGCTTCGATCCACATTCAGTCTGCATAGTACTCTCTCTAGATGTGGATGGTACTTTCTATCACAAGTCTAATTGAAACTACTTCGAGTCACCTCGGAGCCAAGACCATTTTAGTTGATCATCACATAATTTTGTTGTTAATGCGTACAATGTTCTCTTGGTTCTACTCACTTCACTTAGCATCAGTTCATATACTCATTTTTTTATAAAACAATAATATTCCATCATATATACCACACTTCTTCAGCCACAGATCTATTGATGTGTATCCTCTCAATTTCCAGTTCTTTGCCATCACAAAGAGAATTGCTATAATATTTTTATACAAATAAGTCCTTTTTGTCTCCTATGATGCCATTGGATCAAAAGGTATTAAAAAGATATTTCTAGGTCAAAAGGTATACACAGTTTTATAGCCATACAAATTGTTCATAATGGCTGAATTAGTTCACAATTCCACTAACTGTGAATTAGTATACTGATTTTTCCACCTCCCCTTATCATTTTCCTTTTGTGTCATATTAACCAATCTGACAAGGAGGGAGGAATCTCAGAGTTGTTTTAATTTACATTTTCTACTTAGATTTAGAGCCTTTTTTCATGTGTCTATCATTGGATTTGATTTATTTTTCAGAAAAATGACTCATCACCTTTGACAATTTTGTCAATTATGTAATGATTCTTATTTCTATAAATTTATCTTAGTTCCCTATACACCTGAGGAAAATGAGAACTTTTTTTTTTTTGGAGAACTGTGCTATTTTCCCCCAGTTTCCTGTCTTCTTTCTAAATTTTGCTGCATTAGTTTTGTTTGTACAAAAGCTTTTTAATTTCATGTAATAAAAATTTTCCATTTTATCTATAAAATATATATTTTCCTGTAACCTTCTATCTCTTATTTGCTCACAAAAACTTCCTTTATCTAGAGACTTGATATTCATTTTGCCATTCTCTTTATTTATGCTATGAACCTTTATGTCTAAATCATTTATACATTTTGACTTATCTTGATATATGAAAGAAGATGCTGGTCTATGCCTATTTTCTGACACTGCTTTTTGTTTTTTTTCCAGTAATTTTTGTCAAATGGTGAGTTCTTACCCTATATGCATGGATTCAGGAGTTTATTAAATCTTATCAAACACTAGATTATTATGGTTGTTTTATACAGTACATTGTATACCTAATTGATGCCACTGATACACCACTCTGTTTCTTAACCAGTATCATAGTTTTTGATGATTACTGCTTTGTAATACATTTTGGAACCTGAAAGTGCTATGTCAGATTTTGATTCCCTTAATATTCTTGTCTTTTTTGTTCTTTCTGATAAATACTATTTAGGTCTATAAATTCATTTGATTGTTATGGCATTGAATAAATAAATTAATCTAGACAGAATTGTAATTTTTGCTACATGGGCTTTGCCTAACCTTGGACAAATAATATTTCTCTGATTGTTTAGATCTGTCTTTATGTGAAAAATATTTTGTAATTGTGTTAATATAGTCCCTGGGTTTGTCTTGGCAAGTAGACTTCCAAGTATTTTATTTTGTCTGAAGTTATTTTAAATAGAATTGTTGTTTTACTCTCTTAATGTTGAGTTTTATTGATAGTATACAGAAATACTGATGATCCATGTAGATTTATTATATACATATATTGCAATTTTGCTGAACTGTAGTTCCAGAAAACTAATGATAAAGTATGCTACCTACCTCTTGACAGATAAGTGATAGATTAAAAATGCAGATCAGTTGCTCATGGATAGGCTGAGCTAATATAATAATTATATATATGTGTATATATATATGATATATATGACAATATTACCTAAAATGCAGAGCAAGATATGTCATATGTATATAAATATGGATAATGCAGGAATTTGTTTTGACTCTACACATTTGATACAAGGACTTTGTTTTCCTTTCTTTCCCATTCAGAAGGATGGGAGAAAGAAAATAAAAGCTTGTTAATAAAAAAGTAATACAATTCCTATCATATATTGAGATAGCAAGGATGAGGGGACAATCTCATTTACTGGAATAAGTACTCATGATAATTGAATATTGGAGTAAGGAAGATCCTTTTACAGACTCATAAAATTTTAAAATTGAAAGGGATCTCAGAGATTCTCTTCAGAATTTCAAAAACTATAATAGGCAAGAAGGGATAATTTGGATTTGGAGAGGATGCTTTCTTATCTTCTCAAATCATACTGTATAAGAAAGTCCATAAACTCTATACAGAAAAAGGACCATTTCTTGCGTCACAGGCAATGAATCATCTACCTATTCTTAAAACTACAATTTCTAAGTTCTCATCTGTTTATTCCCAATAGTCTAAGGCAGATGTTGATGGAAAGCATGAAGGGTATTGGGATAAGAAACCTAGTTGCTTTCAATTTGTCATCAGTCAAATACTAAGAAAATCCCTTTGAGCAAATACACGCAGAATAATGCAGAATTGGGATAGAAACCTAAATGACACCCGAGCGATTGCAAAAATCTCTCCTCAAATCTATATTACTATGGAAATTATTAGGACCACTGTTCTCTTTTTAAGCCTACTTTTATCAATCATAAAGTTTCAATAAAAATTGTTTTTCTTGACATCCACAGATGGTGAAGAATAGACAGCAAAATGTAATTTCAACAAAGAGATATTAGCTCTCACTCTGACTCTAGACTAAAAGGGATGCTTGATAAAAACCCATTTGACAATAAGAGTAGACAAATTAATGGGCTACATATAGTAATTAAACAAGGATAAAGAAGACTTAAGAGGATTTCATCATTGGGAAGAAAATGTCAGCATTAGAAAAGTAATTTATGAAGGGTCCCTTCCTAGAAATCATTTTTTTTTTATTTCTGCAGAGACACCTGATGGCATGAAGTAAATAGAATAGATAGATAAGCAATGTATCTCTATGGCATCCAAAAGATTATATTCATTAAAAGGAACAAAAAAAAAGTCCTTGTTTCATAATATTCTAGCCACCCAGTCTCAGATTCAGTCTTTCAAAATTGTGCTATGTAATAAAACAAGTGTTTTACAAATCTTAAAGTATCACATAAATGCCAGTTATTATTACTATTATTATTAATGAACTGTTTTGCCATCTATGACAGATCACTAAAAAGATGCCATATTTCATCTCAAAAACTAAGTAGATAGAATCCTGATCCTAGAATCAGGAAGTTATTGTTGTTGTTGTTCAATTGCATCAGTCATAGCCAACTTTCCATGGCCCCATTTAGTTTAGTTTAGTTTGGTTTTGTTTTGTTTTGCCAAAGATCCTGAAGTCCTTTATCATTTCATTCTCCAGCTCATTTTAAAGATGAGGAAACTGAGACAAATAAGATAAAGTGACTTGCTTAGGGTGGCCCAACTAGTAAATGTCTGAGGCCAGATTTGAACTCCTGCGAAGTCTAGATACAGCTCTCCATCCACTGCACCACCTAGCTTCTCCTAGAATAAGGAAGGCTTAAATTCAAATCCAGTCTCAGACATTTACCAACTTTGTGGCCCTGGCAAATCATTTAACCTCTGTTTCAATTTCTTCAGCTATAAAACGGAAGTCATAATGGCACCTATCTCCCAGAACTGTTGTAAGGACCAAATGAGATAATATTTGTAAAGCACTTAGCATAGTATCTAGGACATAGTAGAAGATATATAATAAAAGATTATTCCTTTCCCTCTTCCCCTCATCTACAGCTGCCTCTCTATCCTAGTGGAAAATTAATTACTCGGATGGCTTAATTTTATTTATGATCATAAATACCAATGTTCTCCCTAATATTTCTTTAAGTAACAATAATAACTAACATTTACATAGTTCTTTAAGACTTGAAAAGCAATTTCCATATATTACCTTATTATATCTTATACCAGTTCAGTACCAGGTTATATGCTGGGCATGAACAAATCCCAAGGAATGTCAGTCCTTTCTACATTGTATAAGGGTTTCTATGTACTTTCTATTACTTTCTTTTTTAGATATTCTATCTACCTTTTTTTTTAAATGAAAGTTAGATACAGTCACATAGAAAATGTTTCTCCTCTTTTTGATAGGACAAGTTTAGCCACTACCATTCCAAGTCACAAAAGAAAAAACCCCGTCCCTGAAATTTCTGGGGGTCTTGAAACATTAAGCACATATTAGACCTCACTCCAAGCTGCAACAATAATATAAACTTTTTATATTTTAAAATAAAAGTCAGTTATCTCCAAAAGCTTCATAGAACAGCTATAATATCTGTGAACATACATCTCAAACCTGATTGCTTCAACAAGGCAATACTTAAACTATATGTCTTATGTGGTGGAAAGGGAGAGAAATGTTCTCCCCTTCACATACATCCATAAAGGACTTCATCTTTATAAAATAAGGGCAAATACATTTAAATCACCCAAAGAATGCTTTGCATAAGAACATAGTTGTTCATCATGACATCAAGTATACTTGGCAAAGCATTTTATTTGTGTTATCTGGACAAGTCCTGGAATAATGCTGTGAGATAGGCACAATTATTATATTTATTATTATTATACCCAATTTTTAATGATGAATGAACTGAGATTAGTCCAGATTCACACAGCCACTTTATAGACATGTTATTTTTCTCTTTAGATCTGTTACTTTATCTCCTTTTTAAAACTATCTTGCTTTTTTAATTGAAGTGCTTCTTAAAACCATGGCATCCATAAATTGATAATCCACTGAGTAAAACAATACTTTTTTCTATTCATCTTGAAATTATTTCTCTCAAACTAGAAAATTTCCATCCTACTGTTAGAACTCTGAGGGTAAAGTAAACAAATTTGTGGTTACCCTATTCATATCCTTAATCTTATAAACAGAATGGAATCCTGGTTTTTGTCTGTTCTCACAAAAGCATCCAACCATTTGATCCTTTTAGTGGTACTGCTTGGAACCTATTCTAGCTCATTCACTAGAGAGCTTGATGTGCTCTTGATGTGCAGCAGCCAGACCTCTTTCACACTCCTAGCTGGAAAAACATAATATGGTTTCCCTTTCTCCTATGGCTTTGTCAATGACCTGAATGCCCTTTGTAATGTGTTTTTTTTTTCCTAATGCAATACTGATGGATTAAAATTACCACTAGAATCAAATCTAAGTAAGCAAAGGCATACTCTAGAACTAACACTCTTGTTTTCCTAAGCTTAATGTATCGCAAATCTATAACTTAATATTGTAGTTTATCATTTTTATTCTATCTACAGAATTCATATTAACTGATGGCAATTCAGTTAGCCCTTTGTGTCAAAAGGGTTTTTTCCCTTGTGGAAATCTTACAAAATGCTTACCCCGGGCTTTTCATTGTGATGGTGTGAATGACTGTGAAAATGGAGCTGATGAAGAAAACTGTGGTAAGTAAATATTACTTAATAATATACCTCACTTGAGGTGCTATTGAAAAGTCATGAGTAAACTCAATCATATGTTAAATGGGCAATAAGGAGGATACTAGATATCATATATGGAATCTCTTTATAAAATGAGAACTCTTTTAAATCAGTAACTTCTTGATTGGTTATGAAAAATTGTGTTTTTGTCTATCCAGCTTATATGAAGAAGGGGTATAATTATGTATAACTTTTATGAATTTTTAATTTTAAAAATGCATGTATATTATCATATATCATTCATTTTTATTTTAAAATATGTATTATTATAATTAGGAAACTAGGTTCAGCCAGTGGATAGTGCCAGACCTGGAGTTAGTTCTGTTGTTTGGTTTATAAAATGTCAACTTATAAATTTTTATTGGATGTTCTCATATATTACTGAGGAAAAGCATACATCTGATAAAACTGAGTTACCAGGAAGCCAAAATATATAGTTTGAGTATTTACAACTGAATTTTCATTTGTATGTGAAAGTTTTTGATTTTCTACATCATAATTTAATGGGGACAGGGTGGGAGAAGGAAGACAATTCTCAAGTTTAAGATTGAACATTAAAATATGTGCTGTCAAAATTACTAATGAAGAGCAGGTTGCAAATGGCTACCTATGATTATCTATGATTGTTATATATGATATGTATTGACAGATTTGCATATATTTTTCTACCTTGAGAATATATATTTGTATCCATTAAGGCATTTCTTCCACTGATATAAATCATAACCCTTACTATGCCTTAGTAAACAAGTCTTCCTGAATTGCTTTGGCTAAAAAAGAATCATAAACCAGTCACCAGGCCTTGGCTTCAGGGATTGGATCTTCTACAATGTGACTGGGTCAACCTTAGGACCATAGCCATTATCGGACCCATTGTACTCTAGTGGAAGGGGAAGACAATTAGGATTTGTATAGCATTTACTATGTGTCAGGCACTATGCTAAATACTTTACAGTTGCCTTATTAGATCCTCCCAATAGCTCTGTGGGGAAGATGTTGTTATAATTCTACCTTGAAGAAAAAAAGACAAACAGCAAACTAGGCGGTGAAGTGGATAGAGTGCCAGACTTGAAAGATTCATCTTCAGAGTTCAAATATGACCTCAGATACTTTCGAACTATTTGACCCTAGGCAAGTCATTTAACCCTGTTTGCCTTTATTTTTTCATCTATAAATTATTAGAGAAAAAAAAAAAGGCAAAATCTTTGCCAAAAAAATCCTAAATAGGATCCCAAAGAATCAGAAATGGTGTAAATGACTCAATAATAACATTGCAGATGAAGAAACTGAGGCCAACAGAAATTAAGTAGTTTGTAGAAAGATGTCTGCATATTTTTGAAATACAGATAGTAACAATTAGCCCATTTAACATTTTATTAAATCCTAGTTCCTCTTTTACTTGATTGTACACTTTAATTAAAAGAATTTTATTTTTAAACATCATTTAACTCATCTCATTATTAGTTTTAATGCAATATTCATACTTTGCATTTCTGTTTTATAATTGGATATCAGTTCTACTAGAAAGTTAATACAAGGGTTCATTACTCTCTTGTAGGAGACAATAGTGGATGGGCCAGTATCTTTGACACAGTTCATGAAAATTCTAATAATATGGAACTATCACAGGAATGCTGTAAGTGAAATTGATTAAAAGGTTCAGAATTGCAACATTATAACCAAGATAATTTGTAGATAGGCGTTAGTGGTGTGTGTGTGTGTGTGTGTGTGTGTGTGTGTGTGTGACATAGAAATATATCTGGGGACTGGGATTTTACTCTTTATCCACTTTGTTCCACATATGAATTTGCCTGAGGGACAGGGAGGGAAGGAAGTTTTTCATAAATCAACACGTTTATTTTTTTCTCACAAATCACAAAAAATGATAGAGAAAAGAAAATAAGTGTGACATCCTACTGATGTCAATTTTGTGCATTAAGAGACTATCATGAAGAAAAAGTAGGGTGTTAACTAAAGTACAAGTGGGGTGTTAAGTACAAGGATTTCAGATATCATTCTTTGTAGAAATATCTTCAAAGATCCTTTTACGCTACTTATGCATTTTTAATTTTACAAAAAGTTATTTACTGAGAAAGATACACAGGTACTGAAGCTTAGTAATCTCCCAAGAGCACACTATCTCCTCTATATGTTGTTGTCTACAAATAGAGTAGATTCAAACTTAAAGTGCTTGCTATTAAACCTTTCTCCCATCTAATTCACTTTGTGTGATGGTGATAGTTATGTTGAAGGAAGAATGTACTACTTCATTTGTATCTCAGATGCTTGGTCTACTCATCTCTGGGTCAAGTCAAGTCGGGTAATCCTCAGAGGTGACTTTTATAGAAAAGCTCCTACTGCCCTCTGTTTCATTTGCTGTTAAGAAGTTTTCTCATATATATATATATATATCTTTTTATTTTACAAGATATATGCATGGGTAATTTTTCAGCATTGACAATTGCAAATCCTTTTGTTCCAACTTTTCCTTTCCTTCCTCCACCTCCTCCCCCAGATGGCAGGTTGACAAATATATGTTAAAGTATAAGTTAAATACAATATATGTATACATGTCCAAACAGTTATTTTGCTGTATAAAGAGTCGAACTCTGTAATAGTATACAATTAGCCTGTGAAGGAAATCAAAAATTCAAGTGGACAAAAATAGAGGGATTGGAAATTCCATGTAGTGTTTCATAGTCATCTCCCAGAGTTCTTTCCCTGGATGTAGCTGGTTCAGTTCATTACTGCTCTATTGAAACTGATTTGGTTCATCTCATTGTTGAAGAGGGCCATGTCCATCAGAATTGATCATCATATAGTATTGTTGTTGAAGTATATAATGATCTCCTGGTTCTGCTCATTTCACTCAGAATCACTTCATGTAATCTCTCCAGGCCTTTCTGAAATCATCCTGCTGGTCATTTCTTACAGAACAATATTATTCCATAATATTCATATACCACAATTTATTCAGCCATTCTCCAATTGATGGGCATTCACTCAGTTTCCAGTTTCTGGCCACTACAAAGAGGACTGCCACAAACATTCTTGCACATCCAGATCTCTTTCCTGTTAAGGGGTATTCTGAATGTTTGATCCTGACAAAGTGTAATTGATCTATTCAACTCCAATATTCATTCAGGAAGGGAAAAGGCAAGGAGGGAAGGGAACAGAGGAAAAGAGGGGGGAAGACCGGGGGAAAATGCAGGAGGGAGGAGAAAACATGGTAGTGCATATATACTTATCTCTACCATACTGTAGGATAGAGAATTATACAATTACTTCCATTATTGTGATCTTTCACTAAAAAGAATTCTTTTTTAAAAAGTAAAAAGTTGCTAATACCTAAAAGAATGCTTATTCAATTAAAATTACATTACTAGAAATACATTGAGCACTGGAAAAGGCAGTATTTATTTTTTGACTATTAATGATATCAGGTCAAATTCAAGTCCTTATCAGTCATGAACACAGGATATCAATAAATGTTTCTTCAAGGAAAATAATAACAATATTTTTATCTTTGTATTCACTTGACTTAGACACAGGACATAGAAAGCATTTTTAAATGTCTATTGAATTCAGTATGTTCATATTTGCTTATCAAAAAAAAAAATTTGACATGGCTCCAAAAGCTAAGTGAAGTTTTGAAAAATACTTTGAAAATATTTTTTCTTGTAAATAAGAACTCATATTGACATAATGCTTTAATGTTTTCAAAAAACCTTACATGCATTCTCTTCTTTTGATCCTCACAATAGTCTTCTAAGATTATCTCAGCTTACAGATAAAGAAAATAAGATTTGGAGAGCTTAAGTTATTTACTCAAAGTCACATAATTTGTATAAATCTAAAGCTTAATTCTAACCCAGGTCTACCTGAACTATAGGTTAGTGCAGCTATAAGTATACAGTGATTTGGACTGACTGATAATATATAAATTTTTACTGCTAGAGAGACTGAATGAGTTTGTAGCATTTCCTTCACCTGGTAATTAGTCTAGGAGGCCATTTTTATATCCAAAATATAAAATCAAAAAGCTTTTAACTCTGGAAATTCATCTTTCAGTCATTTGTCTGTCTGTCTCTATCATTCTGTCTGTGTTTGTCTTTCTGTCTATCTTTCTGCCTGTCTGTCTTTCAATGTCTATCATTCTTTCTTTCTGTCTGTGTCTATCTGTGTCTGTCTCTCTTTCTATCTGTGTCTATCTGTGTCTGTCTCTCTTTCTATCTGTGTCTATCTTTCTGTGTCTGTCTCTATCTCTCTTTCTGTCTGTGTATGTCTGGCTCTTTCAATCTTTCTGTGTTTTTCTGTCAGTCTTTCAGCCTTTCTGAGTCTGTCTTTCAATCTTTTGGTCTGGTGTCTGTCCTTCTTTCAGTCTTTCTGTCATCTTCTGTCTATATTGGTCTTTCAGTCTCTGTGTCAGTCTGTCTTTCTTTCAGTCCCTCTGTCTGTTTTGGCCTGTCTGTCAATCTATGAGTCATCTCTCTCTCTCTCTCTCTCTCTCTCTCTCTCTCTCTCTCTCTCTCTCTCTCTTTCTTTCTCTCTCTTTCTCTCTCTCTCTCTCTCTCTGTCAATCATCTTTCAATTTATGTAGGTCTATCTGTCTTTCAGGCTTTCTTTCTGTGTCTTTCTTTCAGTCTTTCTATCTGTGCCTGTGTATGTCTGTCTCTTTCAGTCTCTCTTTCAGTTTTTCTGTGTCTGTCTCTGTCCCTCCATCAATCCATGTCTATCCATTCCTGTCTGTCTGTGTCTGTCCATGTTCATCTGTCCCTATCCCTCCATTTCTAATCCTATCTGTCCATTCCTCCCAGGGAAAGATAGTAATTAATTAGAATTAGACAAAACATAGTCAATAAAGCTAAATCCTCAAAAACGCCAGAAGACAGGACACCTATATTTAATGTTATGATCACTTAATTTCAGAGCCATAAGGGATCTTAGGGACCAGCTAGTCTAACTCCTATCAGAAGAAGGGTTAGGCAAGTGACAGATTTAATGGTTGCCTGATTTACTCTCAGATAGGTGAGCCTAATTCTAGAAAATCAGGCCTAAGAAAGTTGCTGCTTTGCCAATATTCCTCCCTAATGAATAAAACCTTTATCCAATATAATTTAAAGCTATTCAATAAGTTTTGTCCTTGGGGTTTAAAACATCCAAGTCTTAAAGGTCCTTAATTAATTAGAGTATGTCCTAGTCTTTGAATGTGAGCAGTTTTCCTCATCTACAAAGGCAACTTCCATAGCTGATTCCAGAAGGAAAAGCATGTGTCCCCCACTTCTATCCCACCCATCTTCTGGTATGTCTAGGTCCCCAGGGGCCAACACTGACTCTAGGGATAAACTATTAATGTTCTTGGTATCAGAACATTTAGCTTCAGTCATCCAATGGACCTCTACATCCAGGTCAGGGGACATGACAGCAGGGATCCTGAAATCTATTCCCTGTCAGGGGCACAAACATTTAGAAATGAATATATGTGAGTGTTTGTGTATGTATGGGTACATCAAGATATCTGTGTATATATATATATATATATATATACACATACATATAGCTTCAATTATATGTAGATATAGATTTCTAGCTGGATCTCTCTCATATTATTCCAGGGTCACATCTCTCTGAATTTCTTACCACCCTCACCGTATTTTGTTTAGATACAATAATTTTGGTAATATGACCACAAAAGGCCAAGAACATTCCCTACAGAATTTCTCTCCAGAAACAAGGAGCAAGCTCAGAATTGAACACACAATTCACTGTCAGAGACACAGAGATGGGCTTATTTTGGGAAATCTGCCCTTGGAAACCCAAGGCACAAGATAAATGTGAACTCTTAATAAGAATAGCTAGCAGTTATATAAAGCTTTAAGAGTGCAAAGCAATTTATGTTATTTCATTAATTATTCTGATAAGATTTGCTGCAAATGTCCACACCCTGTAAAATGTAAATTCCTTGAGGGCATGGATTTTATTTTTTTAAGTTTAGTAGAAAATTTATTTTTAATAAAATTTGTTTTATTTTTGTCTTTGTATTCCCAGAGCTTACTACATAGAGATAGGGACTGGACCCATGATTTATCTGCTCTAGGTAGTAGTTCTCAAACTACTCCTTTACACTTTTTTAAATTATTAAGGACCCTCCAAAGAGCTTTCATTTATTGGGATATATGCATATATATATTTATAGATAGATATTGCTATTTACCATTTTAAAAATTTTAAGGTGTTATTATGAAAATAGCTTTGACCTCATGACTTGAAAGAAGCTTGGAACTCCTTGGAAATTCTTGGATTATACTTTGAGAACTGATAATGTAGGTAACTCTGTGGTGAGAAAACAAGTTCTACCAACATAGGTTGGCAACCTCAATAATTTATAGGCTTATAATTGCTAGAATGATGAGAGATAAATGGCTTAACTAGTCACATATTCAGATGTCAGAAGCAGGATTTAATCTATATCTTCCTGGTATTGAGTTTAGCTCCATATCTACTATCCCTCTCATGTCTAAAATATAGTAGTGGCTTAACTAACCTGTTGATACACATGTGGCAGTAGTTTAACTATCAGCCTTGAACCAGCTGCTTCCAATTACTTTCTAGTGAAAGTAAATTGAAAGTAAACTAATGTAAAATAGTCCTGAACATTTACTAATGCTGGTGATCTAGAGATTAAATATTTTTCTCTGAATAATCCAGAGTAAATTAGTAGCACTATTTAAATTATCTATTTACATTGTAGGAAAAAATGTTACTGAACCAGGCATTGTCCTATGCTCACAGCTTGAGTTTCTATTCCAATACTTGACATTGTACATATATGTGAGTTAGTGTAACTCTCTGAGGTTTTCTTCCAGAGATCCAGATCCAAGGGATTGGTGTTGTTTGTGTATGTTCTATACAGAGATTCTTGGATGGGGACATTACTGTTTTTCTCTCTGGATATATGGATGAGCCAAAGGTGTGGTGTGCCCTGGTCAGATAATAATAGGAATCAGATTTTTAAAGATATTTGTCCCCAGTGTATGTTGTTCACCAAATACCTAAGAAGTATTTGTCTGAGACTTTCCATCTCTTTACAAATAAGCAGGAGGTAGGTGCGGAGGCTAGGTGCCTCATCGATTTTGCTTGGGAACCATAGAATCTTGATTTTGTAAAGGGAGCTCAATATCACTAAAGGCATGGACAAAGAAGAAATCTTCTTTCTCAAATATGTTTTCTTTGACACTCTGTTGCCCTCCAGCCCTAAAGTCAATGTCATAAGGATTATTCTCTAAATGCTATCATATCAAGGGCAGCAATGGAACAAGGAAGACCAGTTAAGGGTTAGCTGAGCAGAAAACCAACAAACCTCATACATTTATTCAAAAAAGAGATCCAAGCCACAGAATCTAGGTAAATCAGGGAGGGAGAAATAGAAACCTACCTTACCACTAATCAAATCATATCTAGCTAAACAATGAAGTCAGAAAGGAGTAAGAATGATCTTAATGAGTAAGGTTCAATTCTATTGGATGTAATTAACATATTAACTTTATTGGATGTAATTACCGTATATAAAGTCTTTCTATAGTAGTCCTATCTCCCTATCCCATTGAAGATTGAAAGAGAGAGCTTTTAGGTACACATTTTCATATTTTCTGAGAAGGGAAGGCTGTCTGCTAGCTTTCTACCTATCTCAAATGAAAAGTTCCCCAGTGGTATTTTAATATCTCAAGAGTCCTCCTTGTCAAGTTCTGGTTAACCAGAGTATTTTCATACTCATGTAACAGAAGTAGATCCAGACAGTAAGGATTATATAAGGGGAGAGCAATCATAGATCTTATTTCAAAAGAAGCCTAGTTAATTGATTTTTTTTTCTTTTTCCTCCCCTAGATTTACAGCAATATCCACAAAGTTGTACCTGCAAAGAAACTGAACTAGAATGTATAAATGTGCATTTAAAATCTGTACCACTGATTTCCAGCAATGTAACATTATTGTAAGTTGAACTGGACACTGGGGTGAATATGGTTTTCTCTAAAGTAACATGGAAGCAACGAGAGCCTCTAGTGTCTATGTTAGCAAATTATAGAAATCTCCAGGCTGTCAGTTGAGAATTTCAGAAAGGATATTTGGAATGCTGTTGGTTAGATTGCTAAATTCTCCTTTGGGCTGTGTTAGATGTTCAAATTTCTAATTATGGTCTGATCCCAGTGATTGTGCATGTATGTCAGAACTGAACCTGAGGCAGTAGGGTAGAGGAAGGGGGGGAGGGGAACATTACTTGCTCTTTGAAAATCAACCATTTATCCTGATGTTTATTGTAAACAAGGGAAGTTCTTGTAAGATTCCAAATAGGTGGCAGGGCCATGTGAATTACCTGGTTTAAAAAAAAAAAGTTTGTGCAAAGTTTAGAAATAGAGATATTATAGTTTAGACAAATTATCCATCTGGCAGAAGAAAAGAAAAATGATCAAATATTGTCTAAATTTATGTTGGAATTTATTGTCTGGTATTTTTCATTCATATTTAAAATAGTTGGTTTCTTCTATTATTTGCAACAATACCTTTTTACTAATCCTTTAAAATGACATAGAGCATCAAATTACCAAATGAATCTTTGAGATCACAGATTTGCTATTTCTAATCATGTAAGTTAAGAAGTAGGGGATCTAAGTTGAGTCTCAAAACTCTAATAAAGAGAAATAATTAGAGAGGAGGACTATTGAGCTTTTGCATGGTCCCTCAGGACTAGAAAGCACTCTTGTCTCATCTTCACTTCTTACACATCCTGGTTTATTTCAGTGCAAAACTTAATTATCACCTCTCACACATTTCTTTTGGGAGTCCCCTCCTCCCCTTGAAATGATATTGTATAGTCCATCAATAGAATAATGTACAATCCTTGATGGCTGGCCATTTTTTGGTCTCAATAGCCTAGCATGGTATCTAGGATGTAATAGCTGTTTCATAAATGTTTTTTTTAATTGAATTAAACTCAATTGAATTATTTATTATATCATTTTAGGTCCCTTAAGAAAAATAAAATACACATTCTTCCAGATGAAGCTTTCATCAAATACACAGGAATAAAAAAGATGTAAGTATGTACAAATATAATGAGTTAATAGAGAAGTCATTATATTACAGTATTCAAATTAGTCATTATAAAAGTAAAATGGAGTTGAAATGTTTTATTGAGAGTTTAGTTCTTTCCTCATAATTTTAAAAACTTTTCCTATTTGTAATTTTTAGCAAAGGATCTATTTTCTCACCATTAAGTAATTTTAAGTGATTGAACTTATTTGTTTAAGCATTTTATATATAGTTAATTTATATATGAATTTTCAAATATTCATCATCTAAGAACACCCACTGCTAAAGAATCTAGACTATTTAGTACATCTATATCTACATGACAAAACTAAATAGTTCAGTTTTTTTAACATGAAATAAATCAGATTCCAAATAATACAAATTCACTTGCATTTTACAGACAATGCTACTAGATATAAAATCTACATTTTTCAGATCGTAGATTTAGAATTGGAAAGCTATTACAGTGGTCCAGGTGAAAAAGGAGTAGAGCCAAATTCACATCTAAATATACTACAAATAAATGAAATTTATCAAAATACAAATTTTAAAAAATAAAATCTTGAAAAAGACATTGGCTATTATATTTTTTAATCCCATCATTTTTACAGATGAGAAAACTATACACACAGGCATTTTCGTACAGCCTCGTGATTGAGATTTGGAATTAGTATCCAGATCTTTCAACTAAAGAGAAGGATTACTTTTATTAGGTTTGTACAAATTGTAGAATTTAAAGGGGTCTTGGACATCATCTAGTCCTTCCCATTTCATATCATTCACACATCACTTCTAAAATGTTGTTTCTCATATTTAGGGAATGTGAAAAGGTAAGAGATTTAAATTGGGAACAATTCAACTCAACAGTTACCTTAAGCAGCTTCTATGCGCAAACCACTGGATTGGATTCTAGGAATACAAAGTTGTAAAGTCTCTGCCAAAACCTACAATTTAATGAGCAGTGTATGACAAATACATAAACATGATGACAAAATGGGCTATGTTAGGGCCACCAACAAAGCAAAACTAAGTATTCTAGGAAGATCTGAAAAGGAGAGATCACTTTCTTCTGGAGATCTTTGGGTAAGGTACATTGAGGTGGATAACCACAAACTGAAGAGATAGACTTCTAGCAACCAAAACTGAATAGACAAATGTATTCCAGGTATAGGAATCAACTCATGCTCTTAAATAGAGATAGGAGAATGCAGATGAGCTGAGGAAAGAATTCTGGGTGCTTCTGACCCTTTGCAATCATTGCTTGATATTGGAACATTTGCTCCTCTGTGAAGTATTTGGCACCTCTGAAAATGGAGAATGAGTTGAATCTGTCTATATCCTTCTTGCATATATAGCCTTTCAAAATCCTTGAGCCCCTGAGGGAGGACTCTAGTTAAATATCTCACTTCCTTTTAGTTCATCTTCATAGGGAAGCATTTTTTTTTTTTCATTATACTGGGCCACCTCTTCCCTTAATTTATGCTATTACATTATATTAGGTTCATGAATTAGATCTCTATTCCTACCAAAGTGTAAGTAGCACAAAGTCAGAAAATAAATTAGTCTCTTGTAATGATGGAGAAACTGAGTCAAGATAGAGATTAGAGAGTTTTTAGTATTTTATTTGAATTTATGAGAGGGAGAGATTGGGGGCAGAGAAGAATCCATTTGTTCCCCAGGGCTGAATTGGACTTGTCTCAAAGAATTCAGCATTGTATCAAGATTCCAAGGATTTTTATATGGCTTTAGAGATCATGGGAGAGAAAGGCAAGGAGTAGTATCTGAATACTAGTGAGTGCAGGAATTTCCAGGAAGGCACCATCAATTCTGTTCTGACAGATTAGGGGTAGGGTCATAAATTCTGATAAATTGGGAGTGAAGGAGGTAGTCAAACTAGAGACAGAAAGTCTGGAACAAGAGATAGGCTTACTTATCTCTAAGTAACTTATCTGCAATTTATGGCTCTATGCAATGCTAATGGTCAGGACTTCCAGCCCTGATAATCTCAGTCCTAATGGTCAGGAAAGGGGTTGCAACCATGGGGATTGAGACAAAACAATTCAAAGAACTGAGGCAGAACAATTTAGGGAAATTGAGGCACAACACTCTCTCTCCCAAGTCAGATGTTCACTTGCAGTTTGTTTTCATTATTTTATTTGAACTGAATTTTTGAAGTAACACTTGGGTATCAATATAAGAATTTCCAAGGCACATCTCATATTCCAAAACTGGGTTTTCTAGAACTCAATTTAAATAATCTATATGGAGTAATTGATCAAAGGCTTTGTGGATGATTCTTTCAATGATAACCAAATAGAACAATGGAACTTTTGATGCTTTTATATCCTCATGAGATATGAGATTAAGCAATAATCAGTAGCAGCAGCAACAAACATTTGTTGAACCTTTGTTCTACACCAGGCACTGTGCTAGTTAGGCTTCCATGCTAGGCTTGAAATTAGGAGGACTCATCTTCCTGAGTTCAAATCTGTCCTCAAACATGTACTAGCTGTGAAACCCTAGGCAAGTCACTTAACTCTGTCTCTATTTCTCATCTATTAAAATGAGCTGGAAAAGGAAATGGCAAACCACTTTAATATCTTTGTCAAAGAAACCCTAAAATGGGGTCATAAATAGTCAGAAATGACTAAAAAATGACTCAACGTCAAAAACAACTAATTGGAGCTAAATCAAGGAAACTGGAACTTCCAAGACACCAGATTAAATGACACTGAAAGCACTTGAAGCACTTCAGCAATGTAAAAACAACAGAGTTTAACACGTATTTATCAATAATTAGTTAAAATAGAATCTAGGTAACTAGTTAAGGTGAGCTTTTCTCCAAAAATGCCCTGACACATATACACATAGATACATTTCAAGAGCCTCTCTTATAGTGACCTTATGCCAGCACCCAAGGGTCTTTGTGTATTCTCCATGTATCAGTGTCTCAGGCTTTGTGTCACTTGTGCTATACATAAAATTACAACTAATAAACGTCTGCACTTAGATTTGAACACAGGCCTTCCTGATTCCAGATCAAAAGCTCCATCCACTTTAGGCTGATGTCAAGTTATGAAATGCCAGGCCAAGAATTTTAGATTTGACTACATAGACAATGGGAAGCCATTTGAGGTTTTTGAGCTACACATAAAAATACACATAAAAGTTGCTCTGGATTTCTGAAGTAGGTAATGGGATGTGATATTTGATCACTGAAGATTTCTTTAGTGTTATTTAATTCCATATCTGATGCTTTTATACACACACACACATGTATTAGAGAAGAGGTCTTTTTGGGAGACCTTTTTTTAATCTAAAAATAATTAAATCAAGGTGAAGTTTTAAATGTCAAATAAATGTATTTAGAGTCCAACTGATGAGAGTCCCTGCCAAGCCATTTATTAAAAGCATCTTTAAAAATGCTAAGTCTTATTGAACCTTCTGACAAAAATGGCACTTTTTTCCTGATGACCTTTCAGAAAGGGAAAATTTGTAGGACTGACTGTAATGCTTTATCACTGCTGCCATGGAAACTAACCAGCAGTTCTCTTCTTCCATATGACACAGACCTTTATGTAAATTAAAAAAACTCCAACATAATACACTAGACTCTTGTTATATGTGACCACTAACAAGAAAATGCATTTAAAGTAGTTTGGAGCCAGCTTCTGAATATCAAATGTTTGTCATTTTAAAAATAGCCAGCCTATGAACATGCATATCATTAAAACATTTATTTACTTTAGTTTCAGGTACATATATTCCCAGTGTTTCTGCTTGAAAAAGTCTTGACAGCTGAAACAGCAGGAATACATGAACCAAGGAGCTATTTTTAGTAAATGCTTTCAACACACAGTGTAGGAAATGACCTTATTGCTTCCTTGTGATTTAAAAGAATCCACTAGGAAAGGAAAATAAGCATTGACATAGCACCTACGATGTACCGAGCATTATGCTAAGGATTTTACAAATATTATTTCATTTGAGACTCACAAAACCTTGCAATATAGGTAATATTATTATCCTCTCCATTTTACAGATGAGGAAACTGAGGCAAACAAGATTAAGTGACTTGCACAGGTCATACAGCTAGTAATTATCTGTAGCTAGATTTGCACTCCGACCTTCTGAGCTCAATCACTCTATGCTGTTGGCTACTTATCTGTGACTATTTGCTAGTTTTCTGTGTTCACATTTTTCTATACCCAGACTAAGCTCTTCTTCTGGAAAGGAAGAAGGGGCTATTATAGAATTAAATTAAAAGTAAAAAGTTCTAATTTGAGTCTTTTTCCATTCTGCTAAGGAACTAGGTATTTTCAATGTCACCCCTTCTTGTATGGGATGATTGACAATTCAACTTAATTCAAACAAATGTTTATTTATTAGTGGGGAATAATTGTATTCTGTGCAGCGTAGCATGCTAGGAACTGTGGGAGAAATGAAAATAAATAAGATAGATCCTACACCCTCTGTGAGCTTGCTGAATCATGGTCAGCTGAAATGAAAAATGATGGAAGTAATTCAGTTAATTCAGGTTCCAAACTTGCTCAGTGATGGGGAGAGGGGGAAATTCAGTATGGTACAGCGAATAGACACTAGTTGGAGTTAGGAAGCCCTGAGCTTACATCTCAACTAAATCATTTGCTAGCTGTTCTAAACTAAGAAAGTCCATTAATCTCTGTGTCTCAGTATCCTCATATGTAAAAATGAAAAGATTGAGCATGCTGGTCTTCAAGGTCCTTTCCAGTTATAAAACTTTACATATATATATAGATAGATAGATAGATAGATAGATAGGTGTGTATACAGATAAATATATATATACAGAGAGAGAGAGAGAGAGAGAGAGAGAGAGAGAGAGAGAGAGAGAGATTGATTTTCCAATATGGCTTCATTTTCTTTTTTGATAAGATAGGATTACTAAACAAGTAGATGAGGGAAATGCAGTGGACATAATTCATCTAAGTTTTAGCAAAACATTTGATGAAATATCTCATACTATTTTCATGGAGAAAATAGAAATAAATAGATTAGAAAATAATACAGGCAGATTTCAAACTGGTCAAATAGCTAGACTCAAAGAGTATTTTTTAATGGTGGTATAATATAAATATGGCATGCTTATCAAATTAACAGATGATATAAAGCTAGAAGGGATAGTTAACACAGGACATGACACAGTAAGTACCCAACAGGATCTTGGAGTGGGTTGAATCTAATAAGATGAAAGTCAAAATGTATGAATACAAAATCTTGTACTTGAGTATAAAATTATCTTTATATACATATACATACAAATATATATAAAGGTAACATATATATATATATATATATATTATATGAAGTATGATTCAACAAGTTGTTATGAAAACGCGCTGGAAATTTTAGTAAATATTTCGCTCAATATGGGTCAGTGATGTGATGCATCGGAGAGCTTCTCAGTACAGAGAGGTGGCAATTTCACTTTACTCTTCTCTCATCAGACCTGATCTGCAGTATTATGTTTGTTTCAGGCCACCACTGGATAAGAAGGAAATTTAAAAGCTAGAGAATATCCAAAGTGGGCAGCTGGAGTTAGTCATGAAGACTAGCTAAAGGTATTAGAGATGTTTAGTTTGGAGAAGACTCAAGAGGGATCTAATAACTATTTTCAAGTTTTTAAAGAGCTGTTATGTAGAGGAGGTATTACAATTTCTCTGCTTGACCCCAAAGCTAGGAGAAATGGGTAGAAATTGCAGAGAGACCAATTTAGACTTGATGCTGGGAAGATTTTATAATAATTACAATTGCCTCAAAATAGAATGTGCTACCTCGAGATGATGGATTTCCTTTCATTTGATGTCTTCAAATATAGCCCGGATGCCTGTTTATTGGGTATGTTTTAGTGGGTCTTTCATTCTTATATGGGTTGCACTGGATGATCCTTTCTGATCCTCAAATTCTGTGGTTCCAAGATATGGGAGTATCTCATGCCAAAACTGGCTAGGCTTGATGATGGGGAGTGAAAAGAGAAAAAAAGTTTTCTCTGTACTATAGAGATGTTATGCTTTATAGCATTATAAAAATAGTAATCAACTCACAATATAATCAAGTTTCAGATATAAAAAGCTTCTTTTTTAAAGAGCAGTGGTTCTCAGTTTGGTATTGGAGGGTTGCTGTTGAGTCTTGTTGGACTCTTTGGCAAATCTCATTTTGGAGTTTCCTTGGCAAGCATAATGGAGCAGTTCGCCATTTCCTTCTCAAACTTATTTTACAGATGAAGAGTTGAGGCAGAGTTGAGTGACTTGCCCAGAGTCATACAGCTAGTAAGTATCTAAGCCCAGATTTGAATTCATGAAGATATCTTCCTGACCCCAGGCCTAGCACTCTGTCCACTGTGCCACCTAGCTGTCCTGTTGTAGTACAGAGATAAATCATCAATATTGGGGGAAGGCAACTGAAATCAAAGCAAATCTGGCAATCATACAAAAAATTCATGATTTTGGCCCTTTATTATCATAAGAGGTCAAGGTCACATCTGCCTTTAATAGACTCTGCCTGGAACAGCTTTTATTTGTCTAGGCAAAGCAGCTGGTCATTGGAAATTCTCTAGGTTTTGAAATTCCCAGAGTGCTCAGCACCTGGATGAAGGGATAGCATCAAGTATGAAGTACAGAATAGAGATAGAGAAATAAGCCCAATGGAGCAATTTCAAGGTTATTTTTAAGCAGTCAAGAATTTATTTACGTATATCTATTAGCTTAAAGGAGATTTCCAGACTCTAAATGTTAACTTCATATTGGAGGATCAGAAATCCAGTTTTATACCTCAAACATCCATTGAGCATCAGAATATAAAGAGTATTGTTCTCTGCATACTCAAGGAACTTCAAAATATAGATAAAACATACTCCTACCTTCATGGATCTTTTAGATTGGCAAATGAATGTGACAAAAACACAGTTAGCTATAATATACAATTTTGCATGCAAATTTAAATTATTCAGTAATCATAACCATATTATTATTACATCAATTGTCAATTGTTAAGTGATTAGACTTAAGACAGAACCAAAAATTCAGAATAAGGAATTTGGAGTTCCATTCCCAGCCCAGTTACTATTCACTGTGTGACTTTGAACAATTCCTTTAACTTTTGTGTACCTTAAGTGTTTCTTCTATAAAACAGGAATAATAATGTTCACTGTTCCCTCATATTGATAAAAGGGGAAATTTGATATTTTATTTATAAGAATTCTGAGGTGTAAATATGCTATACACAAATTTTCAGCAGATTGGCTCAGTAGGAACAAGTCTTTCCAATGTGCTATTGTCACCAATATTTTTCTAAAACTCAGATCAGCTATGGCATACCACTCCCTTCCCCCATTTATTCAGGAAATTTCAAGAGCTCCCTAATAACTAGTCAGTCAGTCATCAAACATTGAAGCTTATTGTATTGGGAGGAAGAGAGAGAGAACATGAACAGATCAACTTAGCTCAGTGAAGGATGGAATGATGTGGATGAAGACTTGAATAAGGGAGACCAACCAAAAGTTTATTTAATGCCTTAGTAAAAAAAAATTAAATTAAACTAATAAAATAAAATAAAGTAAACATAAATAAATAAAATAATTAAATAAACATATTCTTTAGTGTGTAGTGTGTAGAGCCCTTCACAAATGATGCTTTCCTATATTTCTAGTCTTCTTACCTTTTCTCTACCCTTTCTATAATCCATACACTTCTTGGTCTACCTGCTCTTCCTCACACAAGATGCCCCAATTTTCATGTCAGCACCTTGACATTCTCCCCACCTATAGTTGTCTCCCTCCTCACTTAAAATGCCACTTTCCAATAGAGTTCCTTTTCAACCCCCTCAACTTCTGCTGCCTTTCATAACATAACTTTTATCTAAGGTTATCTTATGTCATTTATGCACCTATTTATATGCATTTTGCCTCCTATCCCCTTGAGAGCAGGGGTGATTTCTCTGTGTTCTTATTTTTTCCTTATAATCCTATTTCAAAGCACAGTGTCTGACATATAATACTGTTAAATAAATAATAGTATTGATTGCTTGATACTATAAAATGTAATTTTTCCATTTTATCCTGCATATATTTTTTGTATAAAGTTTGTATATTGTTTGCTCCCTTAGATTGTATAAAGTTTGTATATTGTTTGCTCCTTGAAAGCAGGGATTGCCATTTTATCAGGCATTGTTTAATATTCATGCCTACCTAATGTGAACAGCCTGTCCCAATCCACCAGTAACTGCAAGCATTATATGCGTGTGTTCTTGGTGCGAGGGCTTCCTGTAATGGTTTAGCTTTTGGGGGGACAAGAGGGAGGAGGCTTTAGGCCAACCTCATCATGTTACAGATAAAGAAAATAAGGTCCAGGAAAAAAAAAAGAATGATTTAACCAAGTTCACATAGCTAATCAGTGGCAAAGGCAAGCTCTTTCCACTTACTCCACCTTGTTTCTCTTGTATTGTTTAATTTGTGAAATGACTAGACAGAGACAAAGAAGAATATTCGAGGCACCATAGTTATGACTTCTTAGTAGCAAGGACTTCAGGCAGTACAATCTGGGTAATCTTTATATAAGACCTTCAGAGAAAGTTAATGCTAGGTCATCATAATTCTGGCCAGAAGAAAAATAATAATTCACATTTATATAACACTTTGAAATTTCAAAGTGATTTGCTCAAAATAATCCTGTGAGAAAGGCAAAATTAATATTATTATCTTTAAAAAAATATGAAAAACCTGGGTTTAGAAGAGATTAAGAGAGGTGCATGATCACAGAGCTAGTGTCAGAGACAGGGTTTGAATCTGCATTTCTTGAAACTAAGTTAAATATTCTTTTCAGAATGCATATTCTAACAAGTTAAACTTGTAGAATGTCTGAGCATTATAATGTACTTTCTTCACAGCAACATTTCAAAGACATTTTAAATATAGCATATGAAACATAACCATAATGCTCTTTTGTCTTATCTCTAACAGATTCTTACAGTATAACTGTATTAAATATATTTCCAGGAAAACTTTTTACGGATTGTACAAACTTCAAATGTTGTAAGTAACTTTTTTTTCAGAACATTCTATATATCATCTTAATAAAAAAAGGAAGACTAAAGCTATGCTAAATATATTTATCTATATGTGTCTATGTGTATATATATTATATATATATAATATGTCATATATTTATAAATATATATACTAGATAATAAAAACTTAAAATCTAGCAAGAGATCATATGATTTACTTAGACACTAAACATGAAAAATAAAGGATTTCAAGTTTCACTCAGGAAAAAAATCTCTCCCATTTTTAGGAAAGTAAAGCTCTTTTAGCCTTTTCTCTTTAAACAAGTGACTCAAGGTGATGATAATTTTTATTGTTCAATTCAAGGACTTCTTTAGGTCAATATACTTTCTTAAAATGCAGAGACCCTGATTAGATGTACTAATAAGATGAGATTAGAAGTAGGTATAGCAGAGGGATAACTTTCTAACTCTTGTACTTTGTACCCCAATTGCTAAGTTCCAATAAGGATATGGAGTATTCTGGGAGGACCAGCATCTCCAGTGTAAGGGCTTACCAAGCTAGTCTCAGGGCTGCTCATCCACCTTTCATCCAATTCTCACCTGTGGCTCCAAGAACCACTAGCATTTACAATGACGATACCCAGATATACTTGTCTTGTCAGACAGGCTAAACAAGGCTGAGGATAACTAATAGTTCTTAAACTTGTCAATGAATGAGGGGGATGTGAAGACTTCTGGAAGAATGGACAGATGAGAACAATTTATTCCAATAGACAATAAGGCGACTGAAGCACACACTTTGGAATGCTTAGAACTAGGTCAGACAGAAAAGACACCGAGGTTATTCTCTCCATTCATGATCATTCCCAGCGATTTTAACTTTTATCTTGCCACTGGACTTCCACAACTTAGGAAGAGAAAGTAAGGCTAATAACTTTATGCAACTCTTGCCTCCCTTAAATCCAATTCACATGGAAATCAAGACATCCCATGGTGTCAATGACCTTCTTCAAAAGGAAGGGTAGACAACAAACTACATTCTGATGCATTATATTTGCCCTGCCTTATTTTTTTTTAATAATAGCAGTTCTATAAACTCAAATTAAGATAAAAATAATTTATTAAGTGCCTACTATGTGCCAGGAAAAGTGCTAACCTCTGCGGATGCAACAGATAGTCCCTTCTCTCAAAGAGCTCACAGTTTATTGGGGCAAACATTTGTATACAAATAAGATATAGGAAGGATAAGTTAATGATCATCTCATAAGGAGGGCACTAAAATAATGACTCACATACAATGAATGATTTTCCATGATTCCATGATTTCCATGATTCTTCCCCCTCATCTTTTGTTCAATTTGGTTCAATCCAACAAAACTCTATCAAGACCCTGTTATAGACAGAGCACTATATTAACACAGACTTTTTAGCAATATCTATATAAGTACTAAGTTACCATTATAAGTAACATATTTTCTAATACAAAATAAAATAAAAACTGTCATCCTGGGTCCAATTGACTTCCATATTGTTCTATTTGTAGGTATCTCAGTCACAATTGTATTACCAATCTCAGGCCTGGAGTGTTTAAAGATTTACATGAGTTATCATGGCTGTAAGTATCCCAGTTCCTATTTTCCCAGATATTATTTCTAGGAGAGTGCCATTATGTAGCTTTTTGTTTCTGTTGTAACATCATTCGTTTTTATTTATTTGGTTCCATATATAATCTAGACTTCTTCTACAAAGTCACATCAACAAGTATTTATTAATCAGTCACTTACCAGATAAAGGCACGCACTAGAGATATAAATACAAGCAAAATGATAGCCCCTATCCTCAAGTAGCTTACATTCTATTAGAGAAAGTAAATATAAGGAAAGAAGATATCTATGCAGATAAATAATAGTTGCATCCAGAAATTCAGGGATGCCTTGTCTGGGCTGTTGAGAATTTAAGATTCCCTGATTTCCTTATATTCCCTCAATTGTTACTGACCCCTCCCCAAATTACTTTGTCTTTACTTATAGACTGTAAGTAGAATGTACTAAAGTGCATGTTCAGTAGAATGTAAAGTGTCTTAAATTGAATGTAAACTCCTTGAAAGCAAGAATTATCTTGTTTTTGTCCATGTAGCCCTAACATCTATCACAGTGCCTTACACCTTGTAAGTCTTAAATATTTGAACTATGTTGATTTGAACTGTATTTACTCTCACAAGTGCCATGTTTCTGGCTCTACCTCCATCATTACAATGCAGCCTCACAATTAACATCTGTTCCCCTGGCACTACTACCAAGTTTCTAGTTCTATCATTAGCAGGAATAGAAAAAGGCACAAGGAGTCTGAGCACTTCCTCCCCTTCCTCATTTTGATTTTGGTTTCCTCAAAATATGACATAGTACCAAAAACAACTTTCTACTTCAATTTACCTTTTCAATTTCAATTTATCTTTCTCCCTTAATCTTATGGAGCTCTGATTTTGGTTTCCTCAAAATATAACCTAGTTTCAACATAACTATATTAATATATTAATAACTATATTAATCTATCAGTACCAGAGTAAAAGAGATTAGATTCTGGTCTTCTAATAAGAGGGGAAATGACATCATAGTTAAAAGTAAAGGGATGAATGCTACAGTTTTCTCATACATTGTAGACATGAGTACACTTCTTATATATTTTCTCTCATATCTATCCCTAAAAACTGTGTACAAGTTATTTAATATCTTATCTAATATTTGCTTGTACAACCTATAAGAAAAAATTATATACTACTACCAATACATACATTCTTATATTAGCTATCTTAAAACTGCAGAACAAAATTTAGGAATTAATTGTAGTAATTAACTCATCCTAGGTGCCCAGCATCATCTGTTTCCTTGCTCCTTTTTAAAGTTTTATTTTTAATGGTTATCCTTCTCAGGATCATCAGATCCCTTTGGGGAAATAGATCATAAATCCTAAATAAAATATAATTTCAGTCCAACCCTTAAAAAGTAAAGGAATCATTTATCCATTGTTAAGAATTATTTTCTAATATTAATTTTTTGTAGTTTATAAGTACCATTAACACTGAAACTTCTTAATTATGTTTTTTGTCAGAATTCTAGATGACAACCCAATAACCAGAATTTCACAGCAGTTATTTATTGGATTAAATTCTTTGTTTTTCTTGTAAGTACAAATTCATTTCTCCATCTGTTCAGTGGTACCTGATTCAGATTTACAAAGAGGTTCAATAACATTTTCATTAATAAGTCCATACTTAACAAAATCTACTTTACTGATGCCATTCTTCTGACCATCCTATAAAGGGAATCAGAGTCAGAGGGAATAAACTGTTTATTTTTTTCCCCAAGCACAATGACTGATATTCTTTCAGTCCACTTTGATTTGATTTTGGTTTGAGTTGTACTCTTATTTTTGTTGGCTACCCAGGTTACCAGTGTCCATTTTTCATCGCTTAGTGTTTAACTGAGGATTCTGGCTCCCACACATTTTTTCTTCATAGGCACAACAAAAACAACAGAAAATAGTCCCCACAAATCACTTTAAACAAAGCATTTTCCTCCCAATAGTGCTGATAGATACATAGTACCTATATTCAGGTAAATATTTAACAACCAGATGTCTGGGGAGCAGAAATGTATGTATGATACACTCTTAAGTTTAATCTTGATTATTGATATTTTCTCCATAATTTTCTTAAGTCTAGACAAATAACAAAATAATAAATCAAGCCTTTGATTTGCAGTATTTGCCTATTTTCAAGATGTAATGATCCAATCAAAAAATCTGGCTTTATAACACTCTTGAATCCATAAACATTTAAAAATGTAGTTTTCATTTGCATTTGCATTCATCCACTGTATGCCTCAGGGCAAATCACTTATCTTTTCTGAAATTTAGTTTTACAGTAAGTGTCAGAGACTGAACCAAAATCTGGTGTCTTAATTCCAAGCTCAATTCCAATTCCACTACACATCCAGAAAAAAATATTCCCCTGTCTTTCAAAACAAAACCAACAAAAACTGCTGAAAACTGTATTTTCTCCAGTCTTTATTAATGCATAATATTAATGCATGTTTTTTTACTATAAAAATTACATATTATTTGTCCACATATCAAAATGAGTGCTGCGTTATTATGGATCATATCCTCCATTTTAACCTGCATGAGAGATGATTTTCTTTACATTTTTCTCTTTGTGGCACTTAAGTTTGAATGCTACTCCCAGCCTAGTTCCTGAATACTTGGAAATTAAGCATTCCCTTGCTATGTAGTTTCATTTCATAAAACTGAACCAGATGGTACTTTGACCCATATTATATATCACATTTAGCCATTCTTAGTTTATTTTTCAAAGTCTGGTACGTCTTTTTTCAATTCCATCAGATAAAGACCAGTTCAAAAAAATCTATATTTTTCTTATCCTAAAATAGTTCTTAAAAAGGCAGCGTGAGGTAAAAGATACAGAGCTGGCCCAGGCACAGAGAAGACCTGGGTTTAAATTTTATATCTGACATATACCAGCTGTTAAACTACCCCCTGCTTCATGTATCCCTGAGGCAAGACTCCTACAGGGACCAGGGATAGCCTTAAATATGCATGTGTAAGTCCTGCTAGCAAGATTTCTACCATTTACTGCACCCACTGATCTCCAGTTTCAAGTGAGAAGAGAAATAAAACTTTCTGTTGACTCAGTGCCTTCTCCTGCTGTCTCACATGTCCCAAGGGAAAAAGAGGGAAATTGGTAGAGAGCAGAAATTATACCTGTGCTATCTTCTGACTAGTCTCCAATCTTCAGAGTAGTGAAATGGGACCTCCCATGTGACCAAATGACCATTTGCCTTCCATCGCATGTTGTACTTGTCTCCAGTCTCATCTTCAGCCTCCTTTGGGAAGAGGAATAGTACTTCCACTCATTGATGAATATCTTCATACTGTCATACCCTGCATATTCACGTGTTTATGAACTTCTGTAGATCAACTTTCCAAACACTATTTCCCATCCTGCACCAGACAGTTCCTTATTCCCATTCTTTTCAACCCTCCCACCCTAAGTCTCAACCAAATACTACCCATTCCTTCCACTGTGTTCTCTGGATTACTTGTTCCTTAAGTGACAAACTTGTTTCCGTTTTAAATCTTGAGGGAAAGTCCCCTCTCCTACTTCTTCCACATTCTTGCTGTCACTAAAACCTGATTCTTCCCCTACCCTCAATAATACAACCTCCCTAACCAGACTTTCCAATATTAGCTGTATATTGTCTCATTTCCCTAGATCAAAGTTGGAGAGTTGGAATACCTCTTCCTCCCCACTGCTACTTCCAGGTTTTCTCTTTATCTCTATCACTCAGAAACCTGTATTCCTTTGAAATGCATATAATTAATATTACTATACAATAATGGTAATTATTACCAATATAATATTACCGTACAATTTACCATACAATAAAAATTCTGGTACTTATTGTCTACAACTCCCCAGGTCTTTCTCTTTACTGACTCAATAACTTTGGTATGTACCTCATAATTTGTTATCCTTTCCACAACATTTGCCTTATACTAGGGGATTTTAGTGTGCATATTGACTCAAACTCAAACATCCTAACCACTCAGTTTTTCAGTTACCTATTTTCCATGACCTACTCCTTTATCTTTCGAAAGACAAAGACATTGTATTTTTTCCTGGATATATAGTGGAAAGAACAAAGGGCTGTGATTAAGAGACCAGAGTTGTGGTCCAGTCTCTGACACTTAAATGTGAAACTAAAATTCAGAAAAGATAAGTAATTTGCCCTGAGCCATACAATAGATGAATAAAAATGAAAATGAAAACTGTATTTTTTCAGTGCTAATGGATTCAGTTTTGCTAGAGCCAAATACCCTTGATTTTGCCACAAATAGACTACTACCATGTTCAAGAATTCCCTTCTCTGACTGTAACTTAACTCTCCACCTTTGCTACTGCCTCTGTCTTCACTTTATAGAACTTTCTCTTCCTCTACACCATGTCCTTATAATTCCTCAACTTTTCAATTCTCTCTTAAGACATATCCACTATATTAAATACTCTCTTCTCTTTTCATTTCTTTTCTTCCTTTGAGACATCTAGATAGCACAATGATAGAGCAGTGGTTCTGAAATCAGGAGAATCTGAGTTCAAATCTTGATCAGTTATTTAACAACTCTTATTTTCAGTTGTAATATTGGGATAATCAGTAGCTCCTCATCTGCCTCTCAACTTTGTTGTGAGGATAAAATCATATTATATTTATGAAGTGCTTAGCATTGTGCCCAGAACTTAATAAGTGCTTAATAAATTGCTTATTTCCTTTTCTTTCCCTTTCCCTTTCCCTTTTCTGAGCCCTCGGTGAGCCATTTCAAAACTACTAACTCCATATCATATCATATCATGAACTGTGCCCCATCAAGGCTAACCTAGATCATTCCCACCATCTGCTGCATTTGCTCCTTTTAGACATGTAGCTAAACAAATGTGAGAAAAAATCATGCTACCATTTTTACTGGATCTATAACAACTTAAATTGAACACTCACTTCTGCTGGGCAATGCTTCTATACTTCTCTTATCAGTTTATTCTCAATAGTTCTTCCAAACCCTTTCATACCTTCTCAAATATTCCATGGCTCCTACTCTCCCTAATCTCTCAAATGAGAACCTTGCCTCATCTTTTAGGAAAAAAAAAAAGAAATTAAGGCCATTTGCTGAGAGCTCCATCTTTTCTCTCTTCTTCCTGTAATTTCACTCCATTGCCTTCTGCCACTTATGTCCTCCTTCAATCTTATCTCACAGAAATAGGGGGTCTTACTGCTTACCAAAGCTCTCCAACTCCACTAACACTAGAGATCCCATTCCATCCTGTCTCCTCCAACAAATTTCCTCTATTATCATGTCCTCTAACATTTATGTCTAATATCTCCTTGTCTACTAGCTCCTTCCCTACTACATATATTCCCATGTATTGGCCATTCTCCAAAAAAAAACAAAAAAAAAAACAAACTCACTTGATCTTTCTGCCTCTAGTATCATCCTGTATGTCTTCTGCTCTTTATAGTTAAACAAAAAGGTCATTTACAATAGGTGTTTCCATTTTCTCTCTCCATATTCTCTTCTTAACCACTTAGAAAGGCTTCCAACCTTATCATTCTACCAAAACTATTCTCTTCAAATCTGATAATCACTTATCTTTTAGTTGTCAAATCCAATGGCCTTTTTTCAATCCTCATTCTTCTTGATCCTTCTGTAACCTTTGATTATTGATTACTCTCTTTTTGATATTCTCTTCTCCATAGGTTTTCAGATTATCACTTTCTCCTGGTTTTCTTTCTACCTATCTGACTACTCCTTCTCAGGCTCTTTTGCTGGATAGTTATCCAGGTCATACTCTTTAATTGAAGGAATCTCACAGGGTTTTGTACTCACCGTCTATATCAATTCACTTGGTGATATTACTAGTTCCCATGGGTTTAATTACCATCTCTCTGCTAATGATTTTCAGATCTAACTAGCTTGACCTAGCCCTTCTGCTTACCTCTCATCTCCTTTAATTTCAAGTGCCTTTCAGACATTTCAAACTATATATCTAGTAAACATCTTAAATTCAACATGTCCAAAACTGAACTTATCTTTCCCCTTAAATCATCCTTCACCCCCTTCCTAATATCCCTATCCTTGACTTTTCACTACTTTGTACATCACTCCCAGCCCTGTATCCAATGTATTAACAAGATCTGTTGATTTCACTACCATCACTCTAATGTAGATCCAAATCACCTCTGTCTTGATTATTTCAACAACCTGTTGATGAGTCTGTCTAGCTCAGTTCTCTCCCCATTCCAATCCATTCTCCATTCAGTTACTAAAGTGAATTTCCTAAAGCACAAGTCCAGCCATGTCAATCCACTTCTCAATAAATTCCAATATTCCCTATCACCTCCAGATCAAATACAAAATTCTCTATCTGGTTTTCAAAACCTTCCATAACTTAAATCTTACTAATACCTTTCCAGTCTTCTTATTTCTTACTCCCACCACATACCATTTGATACAGTGACACAGAACCTCCTAGCTGTTCCATGAACAAGACACTATTCTCTAGGCTCTGGGCAGTTTTTCTGGCTATCCACCATGCCAGGAACACTATCATTTCTGCCTTCTGACTTCGTCCCAACTAAAATACTATCTTCTAGAGGAAGCCTTTCTCAACTTTTAAAATTGTAGTGTCTTTCCTATATTAATTATTTCCCTATTTACCTGTAAATTATTTATTCATATTGATTTGTTATTGCTTCCCTTCTTAGATTGTGAGCCCTTAAGGGCAAGGATCATATTTTGCCTCTTTGAATGCCGAATGTTTTGCAAAATGTCTGCTATATAGTTGTTAGTCAGTCATTTTCAGTTATGTACAACTCTTTGTGACCCTGTTTGTCAAGGTACTGAAGTGGTTTGCCATTTCCTTCTCCAGTTTATTTCACAGATAAGGAAATTGAGGGCAAACAGAGTTAAGCGACTTTTCACACAGCTAGTAAGTGTCTGAGGCCAGATTTTAACCCAGGATGGTATCTTCTTGATTCCAGGCTGTATATTTTATCCACTGTCACCTAGTTGCCCCTTTGGCATATAATAGGTGTTCAATAATGTTTATTGGTGGATTGGCTGACAATTTAATGTAACATTGCCCTCAAGCTACTCAACAATATTTTGTGAGTCTCTGATTCATATTGGTGGAAGGAGTTTTGGGGCATTTTTATACCCAAAATGCTACATATAGTTAACTAAATCATGCTTCCAGTCCTTAAAAAAATGTCTTTAAAGAGATCAGATTTCAGAATGACAAGGCCAATAACACTTCTTGGCTAGATTACAATTTTGTTTTGCTTGAGGACATCTGATTTTATTTCTAATTAATATATTCCTTTTATAAAGGTCTATGATCAATAACCACTTGGAAACCCTCCCCAAGGAGATGTGTAACTACATGCCTCATCTTAATTGGATGTAAGTAAACATTAAAGTTCTAATTGTTTATTCATTCAGATGAATAAATCAGAAGTGAAGTGATGAAAATTTTATCTTTACAATAACAAACTTTGAACAAAAAATAAACCTGTAAATATTTATGTTGGTGTTATTGTCTAGAGTTGATTAATCACATTCATCTCTTTGTGATCTCATTTGGTTTTTTCTTGGCAAAGATACTGGAGGAATTTGCCATTTCTTTCTCCAGCTCATTTTATAGATGAGAAAAGTGAGGCAAACAAGGTTAAGTGATTTGCCCAGAGTCACACAGCTAAAGTTTCTGAGGTCAGAGTTGAACTTGGATCTCCTTTATCTATGGCATTATCTAACTTCCCTAGAGTTTTTAAAAAATGTGAACTTAATCATGAAATAAAAACATTTCGATATACCAAAACCAAGCAAGAAGAAAGAAATTATGTTGTAAAATTCTGTGACTTTATTTAAGAAAATAAAATGTGAAATTGATCAAGGCAATAACAAAACTGCTTATATCACCTTCTATGTTTATATTTTTTTCTTCTTCAATTTAAAAATGTTTTACTGCTGCTCTTTCAACATATCCACCAAATAAAATATTCTCAGTTATATCCTTTAATTTTTCATCTTCACTTTCTGTTTCAATTGCTTGCTTTGACAAAAACCTGTAAATGTGCAATGCATTGTTCAAATCACTGTAACTTTCCAAACAAAAAAACAAAGTAGAATATGAGTAAGGATACATAATAGTACTTAATAACCTTTTTTAAAAAAATCTATTTGTTTTCCTTTTGAGTAAGTTATATCCTTCTACAGTTATATATTCTGATCATGATTAATCTCTTAACAAATCACAACAATAATTATAAGATGAAATATGTATCATTGTATTCAGAACTCTAATTTTTCCCATTTCTAATCTTTATTTTGTATTTTTCTTTACATATTTCTGAATGCTAGGGCTGCCAGGTAGCACAGTAGAGAGAATGCTATATAGATAGAGCAAGTCATAACCTTCCAGTTTCTTAGACTTTAAAATAATGGAATTGAACTAGACAGCCAACCATCAAATCTGCTTCTTTTCAACCTTCACTTATTACTCTAGCTTTGTCTTTGAAGGTCAATAGAATGTCTGTTTCCCTTTGCATGGCGTCTATTTCTTATTTTATTTTTAATTTATGGAATAAAATAAGCATTTTCACAACATGGCATAACAAAAAATGATTGTACAGGAAACAAAAATCTATTATACACAATTTGCTATTCCTTTCAAATAACAAAATTATCATGTGAATTTCTTTTTTTCTTCCCCTTCCCAAATCCTCAACCTAGAGAAGGCTACAATTAGCATAAAAAGGTTTATATGTAAAACTGTTTTATATACTTCTATTTATCAGTTATTTTACTGGATGCAGATAGCATCTTTCTTCATAGATCTGTTGTAATTAATTTGGTTATTTATAATAGTCAAAATAAATTATTCACTCAAAATTCTTAAAAATATTGCTGTCCCTGTATACAGTGTTCTCATAGTTTTGCTCATTTTACTCTCCATTATGTAATGCAGGTCTTTTCATGTTCTTCTAAAATCATTGAGCTCATCATTTCTTATAGCATGGTAGTACTCTAGCACAACTGCATACCACAACTTGTTCAGTCATTCGCCAACTGATGGGCAGCCTTGCAATTTCCAGCTCTTTGCACCAGAAAGAGAGTTGCTACATTTTAGAATATATAGGTTATTTTCCTTTTTTTCCTAATTATCTTTGGAAATGGACAACAACTGCTATGATTTCTCTTACCTTCATTTTCCTGGACTCTGCTCTGGATAATGTCTTACTTATCCACTTCCTTCCTAAAATGTGGTTCCAGGAATCAAACATAATGTTCTGGGTGTGTTCTGATCTTGGTAGAGAATAGCAAGACTGTGATCTCTTTTGCTCTAGAAAATTGTGAGCCTAAGTTGGATTTTTTTTTGGGGGGCTGCCTGTGTTCAATATTGATTCATGTTGAAATTTTAGTCTTTTAAAACTCCCGAGTGTTTTTCACATAAATTCTTCTTAGCCATACAATTTCCCTCTTATATTTGTAAAGTTGAATTATTTGAGCCTCTGTAGTATTTTATTTTAATATTACTTTTAATTTCATCTTCTTAGTTTCAGCATTTCATTTAAATTGACTAATTATATCCTGAAATAAAAGGGGAAATGCTAATTTTTCATCTAGTTTTTCTTTATGGCACTAGAGCCTTCAAGATGAAGATCCTGAATGAGCTTCATAATGTAGCAACTCATTCTACCTGCACACACACAGTTCCCATCACCTTCAGAAGACAACTAGACTCAGGGTACCTAAGGAATCTTCATCCTCTACAACAATAGCTGACAAGTCCCACAAAGAAACTTTCCCTTTCTTAGTTGACCTGAGACACAATTAGTTCAAAACAAAAGCATTTAATGAAGAAAAAAAAACAGAATATCCCTCCCCACCTCACTACCAACATCACCATAAACCTAGGGTGTACTCTCCTACAAGTACACATAACATTAATGGGAAGAATAGATACACCTAGTAAACATACAGGGAAAGTTACACACAAGGGATTAGTGTGATAAATAGAAAAATATACCTATAGTATAGTATAGTAGTATAGTGAGGGAATTCATATCTTCATGAGAATTTCCTATCCCTTTATTATCCAATTATCCTTATAGAGTTTTAGACCATGGAACTTAACCACTCCTTTCTCTGACTTTCTTCATAAGATTTAGAAATATCCCTGGCTTTTTCTATTATAAATCCTAAATATCTCATTTGTTTCTTTCTCTCTTATTTCTACTTTAGTAACAAATTCTTCATTATTATTGTGGAATAATTTCTTTCTTTATTGTTTCCTACATCTTTTGAAAAATATAATTATCACAAGAAGCAAGTTAAGAATTTATTGACTCTTCTGTTTTTGGCAGAGAGAAAACCACAACAGATGTCCAGATTGTTGAAGTCCCTCATCACTACTATAGCAATACTTTCTGCCAAAACTGTAGACCATTTCCTGAATTTCTTACCTATGTTATTTCCTCCATTTAATGGTTTGTGGTATATTTCCAACACAATATTTCTCTTCTTTCTCTCTATTGATCCTCATCCAAATGATCTCTACTATACTTTTCACTCTAGTTCCTGAATTTTCTAATATGAGTAAGAAATATACAATGCTACTTAATTACCTTTTTAAAAAATATATAATTCTCTTTCCTTGGAATATATTATACACTTATATAGTCATATATTCTGATCATGACTACTCTCCTACCAAATCTCAACAATAACTATAAGATGAAATATGTATTATTGTATTAGAAGCTCCAATTCTTCCCATTTCTAACCTTGACTTTTACTTTTTATCAACATATTTCTGAACTCAGGGGCTGCTAGGTGGTGCAATAGATTGAATGCTGGGCTTAGAGTCAGGAAGAGCTGAATTCAAATCCAGCCTCAGAAACTTTCCAACTGTGTGACCCTGGACAAGTCACTTAACCCTGTTTGCTTTAGTATCCTCATCTGTAAAATGAACTGAAAAGGGAAATGGCAAACCACTTTAATATTTTTGCTAAGACTTAAACCCACATAAGTCACAAAGAATTGAATATGACTGAACAACTAAAACCTAAACTCATGAGCTTTATGAAGGGAAGGAAACCAAGCATTTATATAGTATAGATATAGTGCTGAGCCTAAAGTCAGGAAGATTCATCTTCTTAAATTCAAATCTAGCCCCATCCACTGACTAGTTGTACAACCCTAGGGCAAATTACTTAACCCTTTAGCTCAGTTTCCTCATCTGCTGAGCTGAAAAAGAAAATGGCAAACTACTTCAGTATCCTTGCCAAGAAAACCTCAAATGGGGTCACAAAGATTCAGACATGACTGAAAAACAACTGAATAATAACAGCAGTTATCAAGATATATGCAGTATCAAAATAGTCATAGACAATAAGAGTTTTTTTAAATGTCATAGCACCAAGAGCTAGAAGGGACCTCAAAAATCAACCAAATGTTAAAGATTCATTCACATATTCATTTGAATTTTTTTCCAAGATCTGGGTCAGCTTTCCCCCTGCACCATTATACCTACTCCAGGATACCCCCTCCCCAAAAAGGAGATTAATGAGAGGTTCAGAATCATGCCATAATATAATATAATCACTACAGTTAGGCCTAAAGGCATATGCAATTTTTCAAATGGCCTGATAATCTGGCTGGTTACCACTTACTTTTAGGGCCCTCATCTTCAGTCTTCCCTGACTTTCTAAATCAAAGTCCTCTTAGGGGAAAACCCAGCTTCTGGGAAACAACATTGAGATTTGCCCACAAACTGCATACCCTGACACCATTTCACTTGGCTCTGTTTCACTACTACTATTCTCTCTGATTTCTTACCACTAAACTCTAAATCAGTTTATTTGCTGACCTAACACCAACTCTACCTACATTCCATTTTCTGTGTTCTTCCTACTTTACTCTTGAAACACTTCATTCCAAGTCCCCAGAAGGTGCTAATCCCAGGCCAATCTATTGGTAGCCTCAAGAAAACTCTAATATGCATATATGTAATATATGTATATATATATTATGTATATATAATATGTTTTACTTGTTTGTTTTTATTTTCCAACATTCATTTTATTTATTTATTTTATTGATTAAAGCTTTTTATTTTTCAAATAAAATTCTTCAACATTAGCCCTTGCAAAACCTTGTGTTTCAATATCCCTCTTCCCTCATGCCCTTCCCTAGATGACAAATAGTCTAATATATGTTAAACATGGTAGAAATCTGTTAAATCCAATATAAGTATACATATTTATACAATTATCATGCCACATAAGAAAAAAAAAGAGAAGCAAAATAAATTGCAAGCAAACAACAACAAAAAGAGTGAAAATGCTATGTTGTGAACCACAGAGTTCCCACAGTCCTCTCTCTGCGTGTAGATGGCTCTCTTCATCACTGAACAATTGGAACTGGTTTGAATCATCTCACTGTTGAAGAGAGCCATGTCCATCAGACTTGATTATCATATAATCTTCTTGTTGCTGTGTATAATGATCTCCTCCTGCTCATTTCACTCAGCATCAGTTCATGTAAGTCTCTTCAGGCCTCTCTGAAATCATCCTGTTGGTAATTTCCTACAGAACAATAATATTCCATAACATTCATATACCACAATTTATTCAGTCATTCTCCAATTGGTGGGCATCCACTCAGTTGCCACACAAAAAAGGCTGCCACAAACATTTTTGTACATGTGGGTAGGTCCCTTTCCCTCCTTTAAGATTTCTTTGGGATATAAGCCCAGTAGAAAACACTGCTGGATCAAAGGCTATGCACGGTTTGATAACTTTTTGAACATAGTTCCAAATTCCTCTCCAGAATGGTTGGATGTGTTCACAATTCCACCAACAATATATCAGTGTTCCAGTTTTCCCATATCCCTTCCAACATTCGTCGTTATCTTTTCCTGTCATCTTAGCCAATTTGAGAGGTATGCAGTAGTTATCTCAGAGTTGTCTTAATTTGCATTTCTCTGATCAATAGTGATTTAGAGCACCTTTTCATATGGCTAGAAATGGTTTCAATTTCTTCATCTGAAAATTGTCTGTTCATATCCTTTGACCATTTATCAGTTGGAGAATGACTTTTATTCTTATAAATTTGAGTCAATTCTCTATATATTTTAGAAATGAGGCCTTTATCAGAACCTTTGAATGTAAAAATGTTTTCCCAATTTATTACTTCCCAATTTCAACATTCATTTTTGTAAGATTTTGTGTTTCAAAATTTTTCTCCCTCCCTCCTTTGTAATCCCTCTCCCCAAAAGTTACTTGATATGCTTTTAGAGCCCTGATAGTCATCCATGGTAGGAATTAAGGGCAGCTTCCTAGCTCCACCTTTCAAATTGGTCATCTCTCAAATCTAACTCCCAAAGCTTCTCTTTACAGATGAAATATGCCTAAGAAAAGGACTTGCCTGAAGTCACACATTAGTTGAATTAGGGTTCAAACTGAGCTTTTTGAAGGAGGATAAACTAACTGAACCTCAAATCCCAGTTATTACACTTAACTATGTGTGAAAACTGAGCAAGTCATTTCTCCCTGGCAAAACTTCAGTTTCCTCATCTTTAAAATAAAAAAAAAAATAGACTAGACAGCCTTTCAGGACTACATTTGTGATTCTATGTTCTCTTCCAGTTTTAAATCTGTCTTCTAGAGGCAAGTAAGACAAGGTAGAGGGCTGAGCATCTCCCAGTTAGAAAGCAACAGAAGCCCTAGAAAAGCCTTTGTCCCAGCAATTGTCAGAAGATTCTTCTGGCTGTTACATGTTCTAGGAAACTCTCCTGTGTTCACCCTTCAGATCCATCCTCTGGCTTTACCTCAAACACTTTTCAGAGAGTGTATACTTAACACAGTGCCTGGCACATAAAAGAGAGAGGGAAGGGAAAGGAGGGAAGGAGAGGGACAAAGGAAAGGAAGGAAGGAAGGGGGAGAGAGAGAAAAGAGAGAGAGAAATACAGATAACAAAATATAGACAGATATAGAGAAATATTTATGGAAGTAGATCTCAATAGAGATAGAGAGACAGATATAGATAAAAAACAGATAGAGATAGGTAGAAAGAAAGAGAGAGAGAGAGAGGTGGTTACAGAGATAAACATAGAAAAAAGATAAACATAGGAATTACAGAAATAAATCAATAGAGATATAGAGATAGTGAGAGAATATATAGATATAGAAACAGAGAGATATGTAGGCAGATATAGGTAGATGGAAAGAAAGAAAGACAGTTAAAGAGAGAGACACAGAGACATAGACAGAGAGAGATTAATATAGATAAATCAATAGAGAGCTAGCAAGAGAGATACACAGAAAGATACAGATAGAGACAGAGAGATCACAAGGGATAGATAAGAGATAAAAATTTCTAGAGATTAAAAATTAATACAGAGGGATAGACAGCTAGATATAGAAACACAGAGAGAAAGATAGGTAGATAGACTGAGATATATAAAGAGAGATAAAGACAGATGGGGGAAGAAGGGAAAGTAAGAAAGAGATGTAAACATGGAGAGAGATTTATATAGATAGATAAAATGATATTGAGATAGAGAGCTAGAGCTGGAAATAGAAAGATATAGAAGCAGAGAGATATAAGTAAAGTGATGGAGATAGAGATGCATACAGGTAAACATAGAAATTTATAGAGATAGATATATCAATAGAGATATGCAGGCAGACAGGCAGACAGATAGATAGATGATAGATAGATAGATAGATAGATAGATAGATAGATAGATAGATAGATATTGCTATTATCTTGATCCTCTGGCCCCTCCTTCCCTTGCCCTCTTATCTGGTTTCTGGGTGGCTGACCAACCTACCTGGCTACTCTGATGCCCTACCAGAAGTCCCTTATGACCATGACTTGAGGATCTGAAATCTTGTAACTTTAGCCCACTTCCCAGCTGGGTAAATAGGAACAATAGAAAGAGACCTATAGTACTCACAGACAACCTACAGCATTCTGCTTTTGTTAAGAAGTCTACCTTACCACTTGTATATGTTACTAAAAAGATGAAGTAACAGAGCCTGGAAATAAGCATATATGCTTTCTGTTGTATTTGGTGCTGCTAAGGCTTTCATGAGATTACTGTGTTTATCTTAAACACATTTTAGGAGTGACATGGAAAAATTAGAGAGTCCAGGGGAGAACAAATTGATCTTGCAAGAAAAGAACAAAGACGCTGGAGGCTTTTAGTCAGAAGAGCAAGCTAAATGAAAGCATAATAACAGTCTTCAAATCTGTAAAGGGATTAAGTGGGAGTGGGATTGGCTCTACAACATGGGGGGAAGGGCAGGAGAGACCTTGTGTGAACAGCTCACTGTGTGAATGTTGAGGAGAGAGATGAAGGCAGCTTTCCTTAACTCTTCAGAGCACTAACTTGTCTTTTCACTGAAGAATCTTAAAAGAGGACATGATGGTGAAGTTGTCACGTGGAAACATTCAGAGGAAAACAATCTCTGCTCTTGAAATAAAGTGCCAATAATGCTGACTTCAAGGACAAAGCATCCAGAGAAGACATAGGGCTCATCACTCTAACCTTGCTGTCAGCAATTGGGAAGAAAAGGAGGGTGTGAGAATGGGCCTGTATGAGGCTGTATGGGGCAGAGGCTCAGAATCAGATCCCTCTGCTCCTTGATATGATATATAGGCTTTCTTGGCTTTCAGGGATTTGGAAGGCAATCGGATTAAATCCCTAATGAATTCCACCTTTCTGGCATGTGATGAGCTCACGGTATTGTAAGTATATAACAGACTTATTTGTGAATCTAGAACAATGACGAATAAAAATAATAAAACAAACAAACAAACAAATAAATAAACAAAACATAAAACCCCAACATTTCAGTGATAGTTTAGATCTGGAAGGGTAAACTATGACATGACTTTGCTAGCCCTTTAAATCTCAATATAAGGTCCTGTTTTCTGTTATTTTGTCAGTAAATCAACACATATTAATTTAATTTCTGCCAGTCCCTGTGCATAAGCACTGGGGACACTAAGAAAGAGGGGAGGGGAAGACCTTCAAGAAGTTCACATGTAGTGGCAAAGACAACATGCGAAAATAATATTATTATATGCCATATAAATATATATGGAAAATGGGAGGTCATTTCAGAAGGACAGCACCAATAAGTAGTAAAGCGCATCAAGAAAGACAGCTTGCAGAAAGTGGGTCTTGAGCTGCATTTTGCAGGCAGAGATGAGGAAAGAGATCATCACAGGAGTGGCTGATGTGTGTGTCCCAAACCTAGCCACATTGATCTGTGGAACTTTTCCAGTTTGAAGCAACTTTTCTTATCTACATGGCTAACATTTGAGAGCCCTCACCACAATCTTTCTCTGCCTTTCAGACTAGCCATAGTGCATCATTAGTAAGTAGCTAGGTGGAAAAATGGATAGAATGATAGACCTTATATCAGGAAGGCCTGAACTCAAATCTAGCCCCAAATTCTTATTATATGTGTGACCCTAGACAAGTTACTTAAGTTCTCTCAGCCTCTGTTTCCTCATTTATAAAATGGGGATAATGGTAGCACTTTCCTCCCAGAATTGTTATGAAGAGTAAAGTGAAATCATTTTTGCAAAGCATTTTGCAAACCTTAAAGCATTATATAAAAGCTAGCTATTATTGTTATTATTATTATTATTGACAATAATGGAATAGAATCTTCACACTGGCTAGGAATCCATCCTGGCTTTTGCTTGGTTACTTGGTAGTAAATATTTAGAACAAGTATAATTTTTAAATTATATATCTAGGATTACAGGACCATTGTTTTAATGCTGGAAAAACCTTTGGAGGTCATATTCTTCAACTTCCTCATTTACCAGATGAGGTTGAACTAGATTAAATGACTTACTTAGGGTCCCACAACTAGGAAATGAATAAGGAGAGATTTGAATCCACAGTTCCTGATTTCAAGTACACTATTCACAGTATGCAGTACAGCCCTTCTTATTTACAGATAGGAAACTGAAGTTAAAAGAGGTGGAATTACCCATACAGGTAGTAAGCAAAAGAGTCTGGACTCAGTTTTACTCCTCCAAATACATTTTCTTTCCCTTCTAACAAATCTAGAAAGAGCCATTTTGCATGGCATTATTATAAATTTCCTTTAGAAGAAATCACTCTAGCTACAAAGTACAAATAAAAATGTCTACTACTCTGAAAATATGAATTGGGCAGAATATGGTATGGGTCCTACCTACTATTCTTCCTTCACCTAAGAAAGGAAAACTAGAGTACAGGAGATAGAAAATATTAAATAAGTCACTCAGAATTTAAATTTTCTTGTATCCTAAAAGCATGGGGTTATTAGGCTCAGTTTGTTCCTTCTTGCCTTCTCCTTAAAAAATTATGTTTCCCAGGATATCTCCATCAACAGAGTTATGCTCTCTTATTTAAGAATCTCTGAAGTTTCATTGAGAAAAATCCAATTATCAAAATAACCAATGTTCAAAGTTCAAATGCTTTTTTCCTTTGTCAATCATGCTCCCTATTATTAAATCACATTGCATTTAGCAATATTAGCTGGGAGAGAAGATGATGGATGTTCTTTTCTCAGCAAACACTTCTTTGGGGGAGACAAGACAGAAACACTGTTTGTATTCTATTTCAAAAGATACTTCCTTCCTTCCCCATGAGACTTCAGAAGAAGCATTAAATTAATCCTGGATCTAGGACCACTCACAGACTGGCCTAATTATGGGAGCACACAAAAATAACCAGAAATGATTCTTGATCTGTCTTGCAGGTTTCTTCCTAGAAATCAAATTGACTTTGTTCCAGACAAGACCTTTTCTTCATTAAAAAATTTAGGAGAACTGTAAGTAGCAGTGAATAGTGGGAAAATATTAAAGCTTATAAAAATAAATTGCATGTGCTATTTGTAGGATTTGGAATGACTGAAACAGCTGCTAACATGTTGTACTCATTACCTTTCCCCTGGTAACAATCACAATCCCCTTGATCACTGGATATTCAAAGTCAATATAAGAACTAGGTTGAAGCTTATGGACTATTATCCCAGAAAATTTTAGAAGGTACCAACTGCACCATCCGGGGATGCACTTCTTCTCCCGCCTCTTCTCCCCCACCCCAATCTATTTGTATAGCATCCTCATCCTAGGACACCCCCTCCTTCTTCAACAGCTTAGAAACCTTATTAAATACTTCACTGAATACCTTATTGAAACCATATCGAACAGCCCTGATAGAAACACTCCAGATGATATCATTCATTTCTGCTTCACCCTTAACAGTCACTATCACGATTCAGGTACAGCAATATAAAATTATTGCTCTGTTATAAATATCCCAGTCTAATGTAATATAGATATCCAATATCTGCCAAGATAAATATACACCTATGTCTGTTATGTTTATGTGCAGCTAGATGACATTGTAGATAAGTGTCCTGGGCCTGAAGTTAAGACTCATCTTCATGAATTCAAATCTAACCTCAGACATTTCCTAGCTGTGTGACTTAACACTGCCTCAGTTTCCTCATTTATAAAATGAGCTGGAGAAAGAAAAGGCAAACCATTCCAATATCTTTGCCATGAAAAATCCAAATAGCATCACAAAGAGGCAGGCACAATTAAAAATTACTTAACAGTGACAACAAAATTCTGTTTATGACAGGTCTAAAAATCAAATAGTAAATTAAAAGAGATAGACAATCTCTTCTATTTGACCCACATACTCTCTTTTATTATCCTAATCCTAAGATTATGTATTTAGAATTGGAATTTAGAGTCTATTTGCGATAGAAAACCATTGAACCACCAAGTATTGAAGGAGAAGTGAAGTTCTGGGGAAGAATTCAACCAGGATGGATGCACAAATGTCTATCATGCTTGTAATGATCTCAATGAATGGTCTTTTGTGTTTTTGTATTTGTTTGTTTTTTGGAGGATGAAGTATGAAGTGAGAAAGTGAAGACAGGGAATACTATGAGAAGCTTGAGGAGAGACAAGAATACTTATGCTGTGGGTGAGACAGTGAAATGATTAGGGAGGTATAAAAAGATTGCCTCGCTGCTATGAGATCGTGTAACACACATTTATAGTGATTGCAATTAGGATAATTTTGTGATTTTTTCCCCCTACTTTCATTTAAAAGTACATTAATATAAGATGATGGGTGTCAGTCAATAAATAGTCTGCTTGTTCACCATTAACCAAGCAGTACCTGAATATGAATAAAAGCAGTACAAGTTGGTGGTAATACAAGGTTGTGGCTTGTCAAAGCATGATCAGTGGTAAAACAAGGGGGCAAAGGATTTCAGTATAAAGGATGGTGTAGAATTGAATTGATTGATCAGTGAATTAAGAAAGGAAAAAGGAAAATAGTAAAACCAGAGCAGAGGAAATGACTTGCAAAGAACACTAAGAGATAGAAGTTAAGATAAAAATCAAGAACAGGGTTAGAGTCCTAAGACATGGGAGAAATGGAATTATAAAATATTGTAACCAGATAAAAGAATTGCAGTTAGTAAATAAGTGAACACTTGTGGATGATGGCAAGACCCTATTAAACGAGCAGATTAAAAACTTTAGGGTTAAGGTATGTATGTTGAAATCCCCTAGAAAGATTATGTGAAGACCAACTGTGATGGACTTCACTCTTCAATAATTAGGTGATTCAAGGCAATTCCAATAGATATGTGATGAAAAGTGTCATCCACATCCAAAGAGAAAACTATGAAGACTGACTATGTTTCAAAGCATAATATTTTCACCTTTTTGTTTTTGTTGTTTGCTTGCTTGTTTTTTTCTTTTGATCTGATTTTTTTGCCCAGCATGACAAATATGGAAATATATTTATAATAATTATATATGTTTAACTTATATCAGATTGCTTGCTGTCTTGGGGAGGGATAAAGAGGGAGGAGAGGAAGAAAAATTTTGGAACACAAAGTTTTACAAAGGTGAATGTTGAAAACTATCTTTACATATATTTGGAAAAATAAAATACCATTTAAAAAGAGAAATCCCCTAGAATGAAGGAAGAAATTGAGGGAGAGATGATCTTTGAGCCAAGCAGTGAATTTATTATGGAAAAAAGAACAATGTTTTGGGGAGTTGGTGGATAGCAGGCATCAAGATCTGGATTGGATATTAAGTTAAATTGGATCTAAATTGGATATTTGGATATTAAAAGAGGGCATATTGCACATAGAGAAAAAGTCTAGAAGTAACAGTATGACGAAAGGAATATTCCATTTCCTCCACTACACTGAGTGAGTAGAGAGGTATGAGTGAAAGTGGTCTTTCATAGTGCATAGAGCACCAGCCCCGCATGACCCTGGGCAAGTCATTTAATCCTGTTTGCAAACCACTCCAGTACCTTTGCCAAGAAACCCTCAAATGAGTTCATGAATTCATGAGTTCGTGTAATACCACTGAGAATAACACAACATGGATAAAAGTGAATAAGGTATTTCTAACAGAGTCATAATAGCAAATTCTCTGTTATGTGAACTTTAAGGATGAGGATACAGAACTTTCTCCTTTTCTATCATAATTTCATTCTATCCCCTTAAGCCTTTCTTCATGCCAACCAGAGAAGATTTTAATGGTTCATGGTCTGTGAACTATTTTATCAGGATAAAAGCCCAACAGACCAACTACCCCAAATTCTACTTGTAAATGGAAACCTCTTGAGAATTAATGAGAATGACACCGCTTTTGATGAGAAGGGAGTTATAGGCAGAATGAATATAGTCAACAAATATTTATGAAGTACCAAATATTTATAAATAAAAATATAGCTCAAGCTAGGAATAAGAGGTTTGTCAATTTGGCTCCATAAAACCAAACAGAGACCAGGCTAGGGAGCTTTAGTCAGAAAAGAGACTTCTTAGAAGCCAGTTTAAGCTGAATCTTGAAGGAAATAATGAACATAATTTGGTGGACAGAAACTGCAGACTGGATTAATCATATTTGAATCCATAAAAATCATATTTGTTTTTAAGCAAAAATGTCAAATGTCAGAGGGAGTAAGGTCATAATGATTTAAGAATCAACTATCTAATACTGGAAGAATTCTCAAAGACTTATATGTTTCAACAACATGTTTTCATCTATTTATTTATGTTTGCTTGCTTGCTTATTTATTTATCATCTTCCATTTCCATCTATGTTTGTTTTTATTATATGGTGTATATATTATTTCTTTAGATTGTGAAATTAAACGTCAAATAAAACAGTCACTGGTATGTGCCATACATAGGATAACAGAAAAAAAGATCTGTACATGAAACAATAGATATTGTTACATATAGTATCCTTTTCTTTTAAATAAATGCAACTTGTAACTTTCAAAATTTCCTCCTCGTCTGTGATTCTTTCTGGTCCTCTATTCATTTCTATGATTAAAAAATACATCAATAATCCCCTTTTTTTCCTTTTCTTTTTATCTTATCCCTATCACCCCCACAATTGGGGGAGAGGGGAAGAGATAGAAAAAGGAAAAAGAAATCCCTTACAAAAATCTAGAAAGTTAAGCAAAATAAATTACTTGATTTACTGGGCTTCAAAATATGATTTACTCCTTCTATTCAGTTTATCACCTTTGGCAATAAATAGATAACATGCTTTATCATCATTTCTCTAAATTTGTGGTTCAACCACATCATTTTAGAGATGGAGAAACTTGAGTCTAAGAAATTAAGTTACATATGGATACATAGATAGTATCTCAAATGTGATTTGAACTCAAGTCCTCTGACTCTGGAGACCATGATATTACATTAAAATAGCCAGGAACCATGTTGTAGAATAATGAATAAAATATCATTTCAGAAAAGAATCAGATTTTCGATTGTGTGCAATGTAATTATAATGCCCATAAAGAAAACACTGTTTTTAATTTATATCCAATTTGATGCACTGACATCTAATTGTCATGGTTTCTCACTTTCTCTACCAGTGATCTGTCTAACAACTTGATCGTGGACTTACCCCAAGATGTTTTTAAAGACTTAAAACTTCTGCAAAAATTGTAAGTAGCGATTTTTCCCCTTTAGAATCATGTTTAATGATCTCTTGTTGAACTTTCTAAATAACAATGTGCCTTCTTTTTCTCTTTCTGCTAAGGGTATATTGTTTTCTCTTTATTTTAGGAATCTCTCTTATAATCCAATTTCTAACCTTGATGAAGACCACTTTAAAAGTCTGAAATACCTTCAATCTCTGTGAGTGAATAATATATTTATCATGATTACTAAGACTATGCTATTTTAGCTGGGAAAACATGCCTTTTAAGTGGTTATTTCATATATTGTATGGCTGTTAAACTTCTCATTGATAAATAAACAATTAATGAGCAACACTGTTATCATCTAGGATTTATTGAATGACTAACAACTATTTCTCCCAATCAACCTATAAAAAAGATTATATCTTCCCCTCCCCCTTTGAAGACTAAGGAAGTGTTCCTAAAAACTAATATCAAGTAGAAGACTTCATTATGCAATTTCACAAAATAGGAATGATGCATATAATAATTTCAGAATAAAAACTTTTAAAAAATAAACTACCTCCTTTTTCCCAGATACATTTGCAGAAGTGTTGAATATGAAAATATTCATCTTACAGTGTGTACTCATTGTTTTTAGTCAGTTAGAAAAACAGAATTTTTATGTGTATGAAAATGTGTATGCCATTTTCTAACCTTTTAAAAGTTTAACTAAAAAAGATTCAAAATCATGCTAACAATCAATCAACATTTATTAAATGTCTTTTATATACCAAGCATTGTCCTAAGCCCTGCAGATACAAAGGAGGCAAAAGACAGTTCCTACCCTCAAGAAGTTTACAATTTAAATAGAACCTTAAAATTCTTTTGAGTTGTTTTAAAAAAAAAACTCTCTCCTTTCCCAGAAAAAAAGGTAGTTGATTTGTAAAATTTTCTTTCCATAAAGTAGGATCTATAGTATGCTATCTAAGATGGATGCATTTCTTTATATATTTTATGGTCACATTTTTCATTTCTCTATAATTATTATCAAAAGTCACCAAAACATAATCAATAGAGAGCTGGCTATAGCACCAAAAAAATATGGGTTTAAGTCCTGACTCTGACACATGAAGGAATGAATAAAAAAGCAGATACTCTAGGCCAAACACTGATGCTAGAATACAATTAGAAAAATCAAGATAATCCCTGTCTCCAAGAAGCTTACATTCTAATAGGGGAAGACAATATTTATAGAAGAATGAGGATTAGGGAAAGGGATATTCATCAGTCACTTAACTTCTTTTTGTTCCCAGGCAATTCTCTATGACAATTTTTTTCTATTGGTCAGTGGTGTCTAATTTTTCATGACCTCATGGACCGGAGCAACCAGGTCTTTCTCTCCTCCACTATTTCTTGGAGTCTGTCCAAATTCATACTCTGTAGTTCTTGTTAAACAGAGCAATTGACAATACACTGCTAAATCTGTGGATGACCACAAAGGAAGAACTGGCCTTTGGAAAGCCTTATCAGAAAATAAATGATGGATCTGGACTCCAGAATTCACAAGCCTCTTAACAGAACAGAAATTGTGGACTTAATGAAAAGCAACTTTTTCCTTTTCTCCCCACAAACCTTCTTCCCAGGAGTCCATTTATGTGTGCTGGACTGTTTGCTCATCAGTAGAAACCTAGTGGTTTCTTTGGGAAGAAAAAAGAAAATTGAATAGGACCCCATGCAGACCAAGAACTCAGAGGGATTGGGTCATTATTCAGTAACTCTAATTGAATAGCTCCCTTAGATCATTTCTACTTTTAAAAGAATCAAACTGATTGACTTACATCTTTCTCACTGAGCAAAAAGACATCTTTACATGGGGTAAAATATAGGTAAAATGAGAATCAGGTTCTTTTATCCAAATCAAATCCTAATTTTTTTAAAGGAAGGTTTCTGCCTCTTTTGATTGACAATTTCTCACCCAAAACTACAAGGAAGATTTTAGGAATTTTCTACATCTATTATTACATAGTGATTCTTTTTATACACATTTGGAGATGGGAGAGAGAACCCCCTAGACAAATAAATTCCATAAGGAATGACTCTGGAAATTTTCAAATGACAATTTTTATGGAGAAAAGTCATCCTAGATGAATTGTTTTTTTCTGATATCTATAACCTAAATCCCATGGACTTTATTTACTATGTCAAGGGTTTCTTGGAATCTTGAGAAGATTTCAGGATAACTTTGTAATCTTAAATTAGGAATACTTCTAACAATTAGATTATTGCTAATAGAGAACCCCCACACAAAAAGAGATTGAAAAGTTGGACCTCAATCACCTTTAATACCTTCACTTCGGTGACATTCTACTGAAGAAGTAATATATATAATAAGATTACATTCTATTAATTGTAAATTAAAGAAAAAGGAAAAATAGGTTTTAAAAAGAATATATCAAAAAAAGTATAAAAATGCTGTTATGTTATCATTCTATTTTTAAGTGAACAGGACATAGATTCCACAGAAGCAGAACTGGGCTTTTTTACGACTACAAACATAAGCTTTATAAATATATAAACATATACAGAAATATAAAGATCCTGTGCATGTGTGCATATATATGTACACAATATGCACCTGTACATATGTATATTATACATATATATTTTTATATATACAAACATGAATTTAGGGTGATTTCTTTTATGTTTAAATATTAACTTTGTAATTTTTAAATGTTTCATTCAGTGGGCTGTAAAGTTTGTGACCCTCAAAAACAAAAATTAGAAATCACTATAAATCTGAATTCTAATTTATCAGTTAGTAAATATGTTAATCATATTTTCCAGGGACCTGGAAAAGATAGAGATTCCAAATATAAACCCAAGAATGTTTCAACACATGAGGAATCTTTCTCACATGTATGTACGTATGTATTGTGTATATGTGTATATGAAAGGTAGGTGGAGATTTGGTAGAAATGTTTTAGAATGCTCATATGAGCTGTGTCTCCTATTTATAATTGCATGTGTTTCTATTCAAGAAAATATTTTTCATTAAGAGCTTTTTAATTTTGTAATAGCTGGACCTTGTTCAAATAGAGCTGAATTTTACAATGAGCCAAAAGCAATGAAACTTCTGTTTGGATACAAGATGTTCATCCGTCTGAGGTCCATTAAGTGTACTGGGGCATCTAAGTGCCACATATTACATTAGATGAGGTCACAGGCTAAACACTTCTCAGGTGAACTAGAAAAATTAATTCCCTTCACATGGATGAGCAACTGACTGCTCTAAATAGGAGCTCTGATAAAAAAAAAAAAAGATGTTATATGAATTCCATTTGTTGATAGAGCTACTGACAGTGAAAGTCCACCATTATAATAGTTTGGGGTAACAATTTCTTTCTGGTAAACTGTACTATGTAAATGGTACAATGTTACTTAAAACATTTGCAAGGTACTATACATGCTCATCATTTCAAAAATTCTGCAGTATTTACATAAAAAGGGAAGAAATAAGAGGAAAATCAAAATTTACTAGATGAACAAAATGGAAAACATTTTGTTTATGTTTATATGGGATCAGAGATTAGATCTAAAAGGGCTCATAGGCCAGTCAGATTAAACTTCTCGTTTTATACATGAAGAGAGACCCAGAAAGGTTTTAACTTGCCAAAGATCAAGTAGGTAGAAAGTAGCCGACCAGGGATTTGAACCCTAATCCTTTGACAAAAAGTTCCAACAAAAGTTCCATGGTATTACACTGCTTCTCAAAAGGTTATCTACTCAACCCTATAAATCCTCAAAAGATTACCTACTTGTCAAGTCCAAGATTGTACTAGGTGGAGGATTGGACCTATAATCAAGAAGACTTGGATTCCAGGTTCAACACTTACTGGTTATATGACTGGCCAAGTCAGTTTCTCCATCTCTAAAATGATCATAATGGAATCTGTAATATATATTTCATGCTTTGCAATAGATATTAAAGATATTATTTTCACCATTTAACAGATAGATGTTCGAGCAAACTGATTTGTCCGTAGATACACAATTAGAAGTACTAAGATTTAAATGAATGAAAATATATAGATTACTTTGAAAACTTTAAATTCCTATATTTTTGTAGTGTGGTTTTCTAACAATTAAATTACTTTATGACTCAAAGTTAGGTTCCTCTTATTAAAACTTCATCAGGTAAAGACTTTCTATTGCAGGTAGAATGTGGTATCTTCTCAGAAATGAAAACTTCTTGGAACTAGATAAAGTTGCCACTTTAACCACTGACCCAAAAGTCATGTCAATAAGGGCATATCCATTAAAAATCTGTTTATTGGCCTTTTTTCGTGATCTAATTGCTAAACTCTTCAATTCCTTGCATAAAATCTGTTTTAACACCTCCACAATCCATTTCTTCCTCTAACTAGTTCCATCATCAAATGTCAGCAAAATCACACTGATGAGGGAAGTTAACTGAAAAAAAAAAAAAAAAGCCATCTGACAAGATCTATTCAATTCAATTTAATTCCATATACATTAGGCAGAAATAAATGCCTACTATGTGTCAGCCAATTATGGGTGATAAAAAAGTCCCTGCTCTCAAAGGACTTATATTTTACTGGATGAGATTAATAAAGGGTTATAAAAGAGCCAAAAGGAAAGATTTTGTGTTTGCTAGAGATTACAAGGAAGAAAAAGGAATCCAAAAAATATAAAACTCCCTTAAACTAGATATGGTGGATAAAGAGACTGCGCTGAAAGGAGGGCCTGTAAATACTATCCTTAGCATCCTAACATAGATCTCTGTACACCATATTAATCATTGCTCCCCAACTGTCTTTGGGAGACATTTTTAAAAAATGAACAGGCAGATGAAGAAAGATGAAAGGGGGTTGCCAGAATGTGGTAAAGTAAAATAGGGGCTGGATGAAAATAGATAGGATGAGCTATAAGAAAATTCAAGACTTAGTTTGGTAGGTGGGTATGAGTCAGATATACCCCCATGCCACCAATCCTGCTCCCACCTTCAACCTAGAAAATTCAGAGATATAAAAACCTAAAACAAACCTTTCTCTCTCTCTCTCTCTCTCTCTCTCTCTCTCTCTCTCTCTCTCTCTCTCTCTCTTCTCTCTCTCTCTCTCTCTCTCTCTCTCTCTCTCTCTCTCTCTCTCTCTCTCTCTCTCTCTCTCTCTTCTCCCCCCAATTTACTTAAATCCTTCAAAATCCTGATCCAAAATCAGTATATAAAATGGCCATTTGTCTTCAGTCCCATATTTCCTAATCTCAGAGCACTTCCCATCCTATCAGTATAACAGAAAGAATTCAGTTTCCTTAAAGTGAGAACATTGATGATACTAAACTAAATATAAGATGTATAACTAAATGCAAATGCATAACTTAGAATGATGGACTCTTTACAAAGAAGTCATCTTTCTTTGTGTTTCTCAAATCCTCAAATATTGGTTAGGGATCAGCTTTATAATGAGAATCAACTCTCTTTATGTGACAGATTAAGGCAGTGTTGATAAGCAAATTAGAATCCCTTTGTCTTTGAATCCTCACTCCACTAAAGTCACCTTGGGTAAGTGTATTGGCTTCAGGTTGATCATCAATAATATAGGAACATTAGCAAATGATAATAATAATAATAATATATAGAAATATTGTCTAGAATTATAGTGTGGTGGCAAATCAGTAGCTTTGTCGTTAAGTATAAGTATTAGATGAATGACATCTATATTAATATATCAAAAATTTGTGACTTTTATGGTGTGAGACCTCCTTTTACCAAAGCAGATCCCAATCAGGTCTGTCAGTTGGGATCTACATCTTAAGCAAAAGTTCAGAGATGTGAATTGCTTTCATTGTCAGATAACTAGTGATGGGAGAGGGACAAATTGAAAATAGGACTTCTTAATTCTTAATTCTATTAGGCTATTATATGAACATTATATACTGAATAAAAATTTTAATAGGTAAATAGAGTGTAAGACTTGCAGTCAGATTCAAATTCTGAGAGTTAAAGAAGTCTGGATTCAGGGGCTACTTCTGATAAGTGAGACATATATGCCTCACTTAATCTCTCCTTGACCCAGGTAACTCTAAGTCTATAAGATGCAGGTGAGTTAGCAATCTCCATCAATGAAGAATTTCCAGGATTCCAGGGAACTCTGCACAGATCCGGATCTCTCAAGAAAAAAGTCCATTAATACCCCATTTCAAGCAAGCAATTACAGTCTTGATCTATACTAACAATTATTGTGTTTTTTCTTTTGATTTCAGTTATTTCAAAAATTTTCGGTATTGCTCCTATGCTCCTCGTGTTAGAATATGTGTACCCTTGACTGACGGCATTTCTTCATTTGAAGACCTGTTGGCTAACAACATCTTGAGAATATTTGTCTGGGTTATAGCTTTCATTACTTGCTTTGGGAATCTTTTTGTAATTGGTATGAGGTCCTTCATCAGAGCCGAAAATAAGACCCATGCTATGTCCATCAAAATTCTGTGTTGTAAGTATGGTCTTGGTTTGATCCAACCCAAATTCTAGACCTCAGTGAAAAGAAAAAAAAAAAAAAAACAATTAAGTGCCTACTATGTGGTTACCAGACAGTGCTAAATACTGGGAATATTAAGAAAGATAAATGATTGGGTCTACCCTCAAGGAGCTTAAAGTCTAATGAGGAAATACAACATTTGAATTTTAAGGTATCAACAAAACACAAATAGGATAATCAACAAAGAGAAGGCACTAAAATTAAGAGGGATTGGAAAGCCTTCCTGTGAGAAGGTAGAATTTTAGCTAGGATTAGAATAGGAAAAGGTATTCAATTTCACAATTGTGATGGCAATTTATATGTAGAGATACTTACATTTGTATAGGTATCTGTGAATGAGGATGTGCTCCAAACACACACACACACACACACACACACACACACACACATACACACACACGTCACAAATCATCCGGAGTCCTCTCTAGTCATCCTGATCTATATCTGGCCAATGAACCAAGGTGGTTCTGGAGGAGAAAGTGAGATATTTCTCCCTCCCTTAAATTAATCTAATTCACTTGCATATGATAGCATCACCTCCCTCATGTAGTGATCTTCTTCCAGAACAAAGGACAAATAAGAACAACAATAACCATTGGAATATTCCCATACTTTCAGTGATCTAGTGATTCCCATCAGCACAAAATGAGGTCAGATTGAAAAGATGAGTCATTTGAGGGATTATAGGAGGGAATAATTATAATTACATTTTATGGTTTTTCATATTTTCAGGTTACATAGTGCTTTACCCATAGTATTTCATTTGATCTTCCCAATAATCCTGTGAGGTGGGTGCTATTAAAATGCCAATTTTATACATGAAAAATACTGAGTCTAGAAGAGGTTAAATGTTTCATCCAGGATCACACAGCTACTTAAGTGACCGAGGCAGGAGTTAAATCCTGGTCTTTCTGACTACAGCCAAGTTGTCCTTCCACTGTACTAACTCGCCATATATAAAAACAGTGCTTTAATCAAATACTCATTTACAACAACAGTCCCTGCTCTTAGTCCCTTATGCTGTCCTTGGACAGGAATCATGCCATCACATACACCACCCACAATGCTGTCAAAGCCCAAATCTGATTAAACTGTAATTAGGAAACATTTAACAAAATATAAAAATAATATAATAAACATAGATAATGACACAATGTCAGTGACATATTCTGTGACACAATTAATGTGTGTTTCTTTGTCTTTCCTACTAAATGTCAGAAATGGGATTTGGTTCAATATAGTACTATGTCTGAAAATATAAATGGAATTCATATTGATGGAAAAATTTTTAGACAAAAATTAAAAAAAATAGTGGTGCACTTCAGGGGATTGTGAGAAGGAGTGTGTTACTGTGGAAAGAGTAATGGCTTTTGAGTCCTTGGTTCCCTGGATCAAATCCTGACTGCCACAACTCACTGAATGACCCTGAACATTTTAGCTTAAGAGGATTTATGTTCGTATTTTGTAAAAGGAGAGATTTGGACTAGATGATGTCTGAGGTTCTTTCCCAGCTCAAGAGCATGCCCCTGTGATCTCATCAGTGCAGCTACTCTCTCTAGCAATGCAAAGTCATGAACCTTGTGCTTATTTCCCAAGTTTACTGCAGGGGTTCCATTGTAACTATATTCTGGGAATTTTCCTTGGTGTACTGATGACATCCTGAGGATACCAGTGAATCATGCAGGCATCTGTCCATTACTCTCTCTCCATATGACAATGTGCCTGCTTTGTTCAGCCACATATATATGTGATGATACCCCTTTTGAGTCAATTCTTTGCTATAATTTGTCATTTCTAATATGTCACAGCCAATTAAAACATACCATGAGCCTCTCCATTTCCTTTACATTTTAATATTTATTTTAAGCAGTTATAGCTGGCTATTTTTATACTAGCCCAACAAGATATAGCAGATAAAGAACCAGCTTTCAAGCCAAAAAAATCCTGCCTGTGTAATCCTAGGCAAGTTACATAATCTGTGGGTCACAGGCAAATCTCTAAATCTCTAAATTATATATTAGATCTATAGCAGTAGAGGAAATTTTCTCATAAAGACTTCACTATATGAATAAAATGAGATTTAATCTAATTTTTATAAAAGAACTTAATTTTTTAGAAAAAAATTGTAAAGAAAGAAATTTCTCTCTGTCACTCATTTTAGTGTTCAATAGTATTTTCTCATTTCTAGTTAAAATTATAGGATTTAGGAAGTAGAACTAGATAGAAGGAAATAGATTCTTATTTCTTAATTTAATTTTTAGTTTATGTTTAGTTACGTTAATTTTAGTTGTTTTTTTTTTAAGCCTGGGTCTCCCCATTTTACTTAAGCTACTCACTGGTCAGTCCTATTACTGATTGGTATAGGAATTCTCTTTCTGACCTGGGCTGGTTCATCCCTCCTTAAGCAACCTGATGGCCTCCCTATTCCTAGGGGCTCATCATAACAATGACAAATATAGTGCAATTGCGTAGCCCACTTCATCTCAGAACTCCTGAGCTTAAGAGATCCATCAACCTCAGCCTCCCCAGGAACTAACATTACAAGCCAGGCAATTAGTATTAATATATGATTTTTTTGCAATCCTTCGACAGGTGCTGATTGTCTAATGGGAGTTTACTTGTTTTTCATTGGATTCTTTGACATAAAATATAGAGGACAATACCAGAAGTATGCTTTGTTGTGGATGGAAAGTTTACAGTGCCGCCTCATGGGGTTTCTAGCCATGTTATCCACAGAAGTCTCCGTTTTGCTACTGACGTACTTGACTTTAGAGAAGTATGTAGTCATCGTCTTTCCCTTCAGTAATATTCGTCCAGGAAAACGCCAGACACTGATCATTCTTGTATGCATCTGGATTGTGGGATTCTTAATAGCAATTATTCCATTTTGGAGTGAGGAGTTTTTTGGAAACTTCTATGGAAAAAATGGAGTGTGTTTTCCACTTTATGACCAAACAGAAGATTTTAGAAGCAAAGGGTATTCTCTTGGCATTTTTCTAGGTAAATGAATTTTTAATTTTTCCAGTTGACTTTAACTTTTGTATATATGTTATAAATTTTTGGCAAAGTTAATTTATGTACATTACTAACTATAATTATGTTGCCAATACTCTGTTTTTAATTTCAAAAAATGTTCAATAAATACTGATGAAATATTTTATTAAGTGTTTTATTATAGAAATTTAGTCCTGAAAACAGCTGAAGACATATTAAAAAGAGTATGAAGACATACTCTCCCAGTAAATCCAGGAGTTCTAGGTGATCTTTGTCTGATCTGTAGCACCTTTTGCTTTCCTGTTTATCAACAATGACTGTGAACTAAAGCAATCCACCTGGGAACTCTGCCAGCTTTTGTGAGCCCCTCATCCTTAGACAACTTAAGTGAGAGTTCGTTAAATAGAGCATAATTTCCCAAACACTCAAGTGTGAGGCACTTTCAATGACAAGGAAAAGAAAGGTTATTGTTTACTGTTTACAAAAAACAGCTCTAAAGTCAGCCATGTCTTGGTTCTTAATAAGGTACTTCCTCCTTAGAAAGTCACTTACATTTTGAGGGGAAGCATTGCAAAAAAATGGACATATTTCCATTTTTACTTTGTTAATGCAATCCGAATTTTACAAAATCACCTACAAGGTTTCAGAGACCTACAGACTTTTTTTCTTCTAATTGTCATCAGCCAAATCCTATTTCAAGAGGTCCCTAGATTTAAATTGTAGCATCTTGCAATTCCCTCATGGAAGGTCCATGAATTTGAAAATCCTTTTTCCCTTCTCATTTGACAATCTCATATCTGTAGAGATGATCCAAAACACAACCTCTTGATTCTGGATTTTCTCTGAAAGTCACTGGAGCTTTTGAAATAGGGTTGCACAGCTTGCTGGCAGATACATTTAGCAGCACCTCTAAAAATATCCCATTATTTACATAGTACCAAGGTGTTAAGATCTGTGCTTTTCCCCCCCAGGTGTGAACTTGCTGGCTTTCCTTCTCATAGTGTTTTCCTACATCAGCATGTTCTGTTCCATTCAAAAAACAGCCCTGCAGACTTCCAACATGAGGATTCACGTTGGAAGGGATGTAGCTCTCGCTAATCGGTTCTTCTTTATCGTGTTCTCTGATGCCATCTGCTGGATTCCCGTGTTTGTAATAAAAATTCTTTCCCTCTTCCGAGTGGAAATATCAGGTAAGTCCTCCTTCCTATTCTGGGAGAAAGAGAAAATACAGTCTTCCTCTATATTGTCTTTTGTATATTGTGAGTAGGAGGAGAAACCGAAGGTTACACAAAAAGGATAAATCAATATCGCACAATTTGACGTTTTCCCACGCATTTAAAAAAATGTGACATCATTGAGAGATTCTATGTGACTGATAGCAATTGGTTAATCAGAGGACAGAAAGGGTCTAATACCTGAGATTGAAGAAGTGGCAGCTATGGAGTCTCAATAGGCCTTCTGCTCTACTGACCAATTTAGAGAGAAATAATAACATTATAAAATGTATAATTAAAAATACTTAACAAAATATATAAAAACTATAACAATATAGATAATGCAATATATGGTTTTGTTAGTTTGCATGCCAGCAGGAATCATTTTTATGTACAATTTAGTGGGCCCCATTCTATGTGAGTTTGATGCTACAGCTTACCTGATTCCAATCCACAATTAGAACTCTGCATTTTGTGTCTGTCTGTATTGCATGACAGGGAAAAAGCAAGTTATGCCATTTTCAGAGCCCCTTCTGTGTGCATGATGTCATACCCAAACCTTCAAGTTAAATGGATACAATCCCTATTTTCAAAAAGTCCCCTTGATACTATATATCAAGCCAAAATGTCTTATCACTCTTACCCAGACCCTGCCCAGAAGCCAAACCAGGTTTTGGCACTTTCCACCCCAAGCAGCCATTTGACTAAATGTGACTTCACAGAAGCCTTAGGAATCTCAATTATCAATGCAAAACCCTATGCAGATACTGCTCTGAGGGATTATAAAAACTTTATTCTGACAAGGATCAGTGATCACAGAAAAATAATTGAGGGACACATATAAAACAATTTAAATTAATTGTTTTCCCCACAGAGTGAAAAATAGTGAGGTTCTGCTGCTTTTTAAATTAACAACTGGAAATATAATACTTTATTTTATGAGGAAAAACAAATGCTGATAATATTTTTTAGTTCCATGTTATTTCTATGTGAAGGAAGTAGAAGAGGAAGAAAAGATGATAGAGAAGAAAAAAGGAAGAATAGGAAGGATGCAATAATGAGGTGAACTAAAGCTTCTTAAGCTTTTTCCACTTGCAACCCCTTTTCGCCTGAGAAATTTTTACATGACCTCAGGTATATAAATATACAAAACAGGTATACAAATAAAAATTTGCCGATAAATCTTAATTTCATGACCCTGGCATATAGTTACAAAACCCTGTTGGAGTTACAATCCATAGTTTTAGATAAAGGGAAGGAAAGAGCCAAAAGTTGAGGGAGAGAGAGAGAAAAGAAAGCAAGAAGATTTGACAAGAGAAACCATCATTAGCAATGTGGTACAAAAGTAAAAATGAAACAAACATTCCACGGTCTTGAGGATCTAGTTAGGGAAACAAAATGTATTTGTAAATGTGTGCACACAAAAAAAATGGAAGGAGAACAAGAGGCACCAAGAGATGGAGAGATCAGGAAAGCATTCCTACAGAAGGTTGTTGTCCTTCATTCTCAAAGAGGACCAAAATGACAACACTATGTTAAAGTCGAGTTATACTATGTCCATTTGTGACTAATCAGGCCAATGGGAGCTTGGAATACTCTGCCATAAGTCGAACACAAATAGTCCTTATGAAATGTTCATATAGAAGATAGTGCTTGAACTAAATAAATCATGAAGAAAAGGGAATTGAAGGAAAAAACAAGGAAGAAAAGCATTCCATAGCTGTTTTGGGAAATGAGATCTGAGATTGGGTGCTATGAGTTAAGAAAAGCAAAAAGGCCAGTTTGATTAGATCACAGTGTGTGTGAAAAAAAAAAAAATATATATATATATAATACGGCTGGAAAGGGAGGTAGGAGCCAGATTGCGAAGGCCTTTAAGTGCCAGAGTAATTGACGTTTGATCTAATGGAATAAAGGGAGTTTATTGGAGTGGAATGACATGGGAATAAGTTGTGCCCAGAGGAAACATGGTGCAGTGGAAAGAACTGGGACACTTGGATTTAAATTGTAGACATGCATGACTACAGGCAAATCAGCTTCAGTTTCTTTCTCTGTGAGGTAAGGTTAATCACATCCCTGATACCCAACACAAAGGATTCTTGTAAGGAGAGTATTTTGTAAATCTTAAAAGACATTTTCTCAGTGTTTTCACTTTACAGGATTGCTAGATGGTCCAGCAGACAGAGTGCCCATCCTGAAGTCAGGAAGATTTATCATCCTGAGTTCAAATCTGGCCTCATTTACTTACTAGGTGTATAACTTTGAGCAAGTAATTTTACCCTGTTTGCCTCAGTTCCTTATCTGGAAAATGAACTGGAGAAGGAAATGGTGAAACACTCCAGTTTCCTTGCCACAAAAATTCTAATCACAAAGCGTTGGAAACAACTAAATACATTAACTTTTTTAAAAAAATAATTATAACTTTTTATTGACAGAATCCATGCTTGGGTAATTTTTTACAACGTTATCCCTTGTACTTACTTCTGTTCTGACTTTTCCCCTCCCTCCTTCCACCCCCTCCCCTAGATGGCAAGCAGTCTTATACATTTAAATATATCACATTATATCCTAGATACAATATATGTGTGCAGAACCAAACAGTTCTCTTGTTGCACAGGGAGAATTGGATTCAGAAGGTAAAAATAACCCCGGAAGAAAAACAAAAATGCAAACAGTTTACATTCATTTCCCAGTGTTCTTTCTTTGGGTGTAGCTGCTTCTGTCCATCACTGATCAATTGAAACTGATAAACACATTAACTTAATTGGCCCTGGTCAAAACTCTTCCATGGAAATTCCTTAAGAATTACAGTTATCAGAAAATTCCTCACTCTGTGATCAGTCTGGTGGTGAACCTATCCATTACAACTGGGCTAGGTTAGACAAGAGACAATTTTGGACTGGTCTGTCCTTGAGATTTGTGCCCCCTAAAAAGTGAGCACTTGGGCTCCATTTCTGTAACCGAGGGAGCCCAGGCTCATTTGCAACTTTGATCCTTTGGGGATTATAGTGTTCCAAAATTCACAGTCATTTTACATCATAGAATCATAGTTTTAGAAGCAGAATGATATTTAGAGTCCTCTAATCTAACCTTCTCATCTGACTAGATAAGGAAACTGAGGCTTGGAAAAGTTAAGTGACTAGTAAATAAAGGAACTAAAATTTTTAAACCCAGATCATCAGGTTCCAAGTGCTGTGTTCCTTCTGCTAAGTCATACTGTTAAGAAAAAAATTTCGTAATGCTCTCATTTTTCTGTAAGAAAAGCAATATAAATGGGGGAAATAGTAGTGTACTTGGAAATAATAAGAAAGGGAGACAGTAGCATCCAGATTCCCTTGATAACATAAGATAACATAAGTGTCCCAGGACACTAAACATCTAGTAGATTTGATTGCTGAACCAGTGTTAATGATCTGAAATATCATGGAGAATATAAGAATAGTCATAAGACCTGAGAAGGGAAAGGGCTATCCCATTTTCAAAAAAAGGAAAAGAAAAGCTTCTGTAAATTCTGAGTCGGTAAGCTTAACTTTGATTCCTGGTAAAACTGTAGGATGTATCATTAAATGGATGATTAGTAAATATCTTGAAAAGGAAATGATCATAGAGAGCTTGACTTCACCCAGAAAATGTTTGCCCCAACCAATCTCATTTCCTTTTTTCCCTAGCTTTTTATGCTAGTAGATATGAGACAGCTTTAAATGCTTAGATTTTAGCAGATACAGTAATGTAATGATAACACATATATAGTACTTTGCAAGCACCAGGCATTGTGCTAAATACTTGACAAATATTATTTCATTTGATCCTGTCAATGGTCCCAGGAGGTAGGCAGTGGTATTATTTCTATTTTACAGTTGATGAAACTGAGGCTAACAGAGGTTAATAATTTGTCCCAAATCATACATCAAATAAGTGACTGAGGTTGAATTTGAATTCAATCCTTCCTAACTTTAAGCCCAATACTCTATCCACTATGCCCCCTAGCTGTCCGGTGTGGATATAGGTTGCATTAAAGAAGCTAATGGCTAGTATCAAGGACTAGAGAGAGGATAGACTCACTACTCTGCTCTAGTCAGAACAGATCTGGAATACTAAATTCAGTTCTGGGAACTCTCTTTTAGAAAGGACATTGATCAGCTGTACAATCTTCAAAGGAAGATAATCATCCTCCATCTCTGAGGATGGGCTTCAATATTATACCCTAAGGAGATGAGCTAAAGGAACTGTGTATGTTTATTTGATCTAAAGAAGAGAAAATTTGAGGTGAAAGGGCAATGACTTGATAGCTGACTTCAGTTATAGAAAGAGCTATAAAATGAAGAAGCTTAAAATTGTTCTGTTTACCCTCACGGGTAGAATCAGGAATCAAATCAAGAGAAATGTTCAGAGAAGCCAATATTAGCTCAAGATAAAGACTCATTTCCTGATCATTAAAACTGTCCAAAAGTTGATTTAGATTCTCTCTCCTGAGATATCTTCAAGCAAAAGCTGTATGGCCAGTTGCTGGGCATGTAGTGGCAATAGTTTCCATTCAAGTGTGAACTGAACCAAATGATTATTCAATCAGAAATCTGTGATTTTGTATGATTGGAGCCAAACATTCCCATTTTTTAATTGTTGGTCTTTACTTTTTCTTAGAGATTTCAAAAAATGGGAAAGCTAAAAACTGAAAGGCAGCATATGTCTCTCAAAAAATTGTGTTAACCCTAAAATGTTTGCATATTCTTTTATAAAATAAAAATAAAGCTAATAGTCTCCCATAATTAAGCATCTTATTTCCTTCTCTAGGCACAATCACTTCTTGGATTGTAATTTTTTTTCTGCCAATAAACAGTGCCTTGAACCCCATCCTCTACACACTTACAACCAGCTTCTTTAAGGATAAATTGAAGCAACTGATACACAGGCATCGGAGAAGGTCAATTTTCAAAAGTGAAAAGAAAAGTTTATCTACTTCCATTGTTTGGACAAATGATTCCTCCTCCCTGAAACTTGGGGTATTGAACAAAGTAACTCTAGGGGATAGTATTGCAAAGCCTACTTGCTTGTGATGACTCTTGATGTAAGACCACTAGAAGTTGGAGTAGATTCTGATTTCATGCCACTTCAAGAAGATGACTTCAGAAATATCTTTCATCTTTACCAGCAGCAAATCTATCTGCAAAATGCACCCTCCTGTGTAACTCTTAGCATTTTGGCACCCAAGCTTTTTGATTATCGTTTCTGCTAAGAATCATTCTGTCCATTCCTCATTTCCCTACAAGAAGTAGCATTGCATCATGGTATGATGGATAGGGAATTGGACTCAGAGTCAAGAAGATCTGGAATCAAATACCACCTCAGGCACTTACAAGTTGTGTGACATTTCCAAGTCATTTCACCTGTTTAAGCCTCAGTTCCCTCATCTATAAAATGAGATGATTGAACTAAATCTCTAAGCCAAGAATCCTCTATTCTTATAGATTCAATAAACAACAAATAGGCAATTGATCTTTCCTTGCTCTAAGCTAATAATTGATTTCCTTTTATTCTGGAAATGTAAATTTATTTAAATATGGAAATACATTTAAAACTCAGCTAACAAGAAAATGATTGCCCATTTATAAGATAAAACTGTAGCATCAAGGTGGGGGGAGAGATTTGGGCGTGATCTTTCAGTCCTTTCATTGCTTTTTCAATGTTATATGAAACTATAAAGTGTCTTGGTTCACAATCTCCCTGTCTGGGGCTTCCTATTAATCATTGGTATTTACCTAGTCATCAGGGAACCAGGAAAAGTATCTTGCTAAATTTCCTATTAAATGTGTAGGGAAGTAGTCTAACAAATCCTAGTGTCACATCTTGTATTTCATTCTCTCCCACACTAAAGACTCAAGGAAGAAATATTTGAATCACAAGAAAAACTACTGAATGAATCCTATCCTTTAGAATTCTACAGTGATGTTTTAATTAGCTAGAACAAAATAAAATAACTAAATTCATTGACCTATAAAATTCTTTAAAACTGTTTAAATCTTTAGAAAAATGTGTTTTTAAATATGTCCTCCTTTTGGACAAAATTGCATTTGCCCAAGGTTTTCTGTTTGATTTACCAAAGACAAGAGTATGATTTGTAGAGCATTACAACTGATAAATCTCCAGATAAAAAATTTAGTGCCTAATATGATTAGCCATGTGCTACCTTTTGAGTTTCCAGTTCTCCTTTCTGAGTGGGTAATTTGATTTCTTCACGTTCCTCCTTTCTAACTTCTGAAATAAAACAATACATAAATGTGTAGTCTAACATATGCCTCTTCTAATGGATTGTTGAATTCAGTGCTTTTTTATGAGTAAGTACGGAGGTGCCTCAAAAGAGTAAGAGAGCTAGATATGGAGTCAAGAAGACATTAATTCAAATTTCACCTGTAAAATTTACTGGTTGTGTCACCCTATATAAGTCACTGACTTCTATCAACCTCAGGCACCTTGGAGTTGCCAATAAATTTGATTCCTTAAATGTTGTTAACTGCTTGTTGGAAAAAATTCCTATACCCATAGTTTCTTATACTGATCAATTCAAAAGTCTTTGTTATATTTATATTTCCAATAGATTTTATATAAGGAAGAGGCATGGATTAACTGTCCATCAATCACATTTATACATTGTTCTGTTAATTTAGACAAACTTTAGTTATTATTTAAAGCTTACTAAACCCCAAAAAATGTGCTAGACACTATATAGGACATATATACAACACTGTATATTCTGTAGGCGTTTATAATTTCGGTCAAGTCAATTATTTTTAGCTTTTCTGCTAAATTTTTTTCATTGTCAGAAAGAAATGAATTCACAAGAAATTATAGCCTTATTCCCTTGCTATAGAAATCCTGTTTCTTTTAAAGTTATCTCTGTGATTCTTCTATGTTTCTAGAAATATTGATTTTATTCTATATCTGAATTTTTTCTTGTCATTAGTTGCCTTTTCATGACAAACTTCTTTTCTCTATTCTATTCAGGCATCATCTTTGCTCTTCCACTTGGTTACTTAATTCTAGCTCTTGTATCATTCACTTTGGGGGTCTCTTTTCATCTATTTTTCATATTTTCTGATTTTCAAAGGAAACATTTAAAAAGCTAAAAGTCCTTCCTATTTTTGAATGATGTGGGGTTTCTCTATTAATTGCCTCACCTTTATTAACAGTCATAGCAGGGTATCACAGTAGACCTCCCAAATCTATCTGAATCATTCTAGTCTTATCCACTGTATAAGTAAGAAAAAATATGATCATTCACCACTTTTCATATCCATAAAAATTCACGAAAGCTGCTTTTTTTGCAATGTCTCTGTTCTTTGTCCTATATAGCAAGTATGAGTAAAAGTGCAATAGAGAACAGTATATGATAACCAGATGAGTTAAGTCTAAAAATAAGTTATATATTAGTATGATACAAGCCATACTACAACCTTGTTAATACACACACAAAAAATCCATAACAAATTTCAGGTAATTATTTTAGATTATAAAATGAGGATAAATTTAATATTCAAAAAAACTGATAAATTAACTCTTTGGAAATAAAAAAATAAAATTATGGTTGAATTCTAATTATAGCTTTATACATAGTCTAGTAAGATGCTGACATATAGAGTTGGAACACTAGTATGTTTTTGGCAGAATAGAAGATAGCAACTGGCACCTGTGAGGTGTGAGAAACTATTTCTCACCATTTTTTCCATTGCATAAATGACCAAATACCATGCATGCTAAAGAGTTAAGAAAAGAAATGATAATCAAAATCATCACTTGGGAATACAGGATCAGAGGCCCCACCCCAATAAGTTGAAGTCTCTAGACCAATTAAATATGAATGGTAGCCTGGAGAGAAAATAGGCTATCTCAAAAGGATAATGTGTAATCTGAAATGGTATACAATGCAAGAACAGGGGAGAGTGCTGATGGATGTGGTAGACAGTTGGAATTGTCTACATCTGATTGAAGAAGAGAGGAATTTAAGTATCTATAACCCAACACTAATTTGTAGTGCCAGTTTCCTCCTTCGTACAGCTTCCTCTATAAGTTACAATTAGGCTTTGACTTCTTGGTTTCCCCAGCAACATGGAAAGTCTCAAGTCTGACGTGACTTTCCTAAACCCAGGACTGACTCTAATGACAAAGAAGGTGATCATTTGGTTATATCCTTTAGTATTTCAGTGAATACATAACTTCATTGCTGTGAGAATTCCCAACCTTTCCATATCTTCCCATTTTATGTTATTCTTGTCCAGGTTTTCCAGCATTCCTCCAGAGAGGGCCCACCCCACATTCTAGAGGCCTTTTTTTCATTCACTTAATTATACATGGGGAAAATGTGTTTGTTGTCTTGGTTCAGCTCAAATTAGTCAATAAACATTTATTAAGCAACTATTATATGATAAGCACCGAGTGTACAAATACAGGCAAAAATAAAGACAACCTCTACCCTTGAAAAATATGCATTCTAATGAAGGAATCTACCACAAAAAAAGGAAATTTAAACTTTGGAGAGAATGGAAAGAAGTATGGGAGCCATAATAGAAAGGAAAGTTCAGAGTCAGAAAAGGAGCCAGTAAGGAATGAAGAGGGCATACATGACTGGCCTGATCACTTTTCTTAAAATGAAAGTTCCAGGAAGAAGTGACCAATAAGAGAAAAGGGCTTCAGAGGTATCCTCATTATATTATCTGCCCATCTCCTTTTCTATTCAGAATGTATTTTAGCTTTAGCATCTTTATGGTAGTATGGATGTGGTTCAGCTCTTCCAGCAGAATCCCTTTTAGTTCTAAAAGGGGTCTTACAGATTATTTTATCTGACTCCCTCATTTTATAGTTAAGTGACTCAGTGGATAAAAGGGTTATAGATTGAGTCCAAAGACCCAACTTCAAATCTAGCCTCAGACTCTTGCCAGCTGTGTGATCCTGGGAAAGCCACTTAATCAATCTGATTCAATTTCTTCAACTATAAGATGGAGATAATCACAGCACCTGCCTCCCAGGGTGTGGGAAAATAAATTGAGATAACATATATACAGCACTTTTGACATTGTAGAACACTATCTAAATGGAAGTTATTATCATTATTATTACAGAAGAAGAATCTTGAGCTCTGAGAGAAATGACTTCCTGAAGGTCACACAGATAGGAAACCAGCATTCCATTCCAGGTCCTCTTCCAAATCTAGAATCTATGTGTCAATTTGCTGTTTGTGGGACAAAGGTTGTATGCTGACTGCCAAAAGTTAAATTAATGTTTACTATCTAAGAACTAACTATGTGATTCTTTTTACCTTCAGTCCCCATTTTTTTTTTCCACCAGGCAATCTGGAACATAGAACTGAGGACCATTTTGAGTGGGATTTGCCTCCCCGTTTTACTATCTATCAAATAACAACAATAACAAAAGATATCCGAAAAGAAGTGTCATGGACTGCACACTGATATTACTAAATTTTTGAAATTGTGTCTTCCCAACAAGGTAGGCAGAACTTGTCAAAACAAAGTTTGAGATAGTTTTGACCTATTTTGGAAGCCTTCAGTTTTTGCTGCCATGGCTGAATAGGCTTTAGTCAAGTCCACCAAGTTGGTTCTGAAAGGTATAAAGCCAAGAATAAGAAGAAAAACAAAAAGAAGAGGGAAAAGGGAAGAGAAAGAAGAAAGCCATGACAATTATATTAGAAATTGGTGGATAGCCAGAAACTCTGGTAAAATTTCTGGAACCATAGTTACTGAAATGGACAAAGAAATGTCCATGACCTGACATGGGAGCACCACACAAAGAAGATGATGAGGGTCCCAGATCTCCCGAGGACCTCACAAAGTCAAACTGTATGATGCCAGAATTGCACTCATCTGGCTATATAGAAAGTATCTCAGAATAAATTCAGATAGCCTGGTTGTGGAGTGACCTGATGCAACAGGACTCAGGGAGCAATAGGAACCAGTCAAGACGGGAAGATGGCTTATCTTGCTTCAAATAGCTGCTTTATCAGTTGCATTGAAAAAGGTGATACAAAAGCCAAAAGCAAGACTGCAGGGGAAGAAGAAATGATCAAGATTCACTCTTTTGCACAAAGAGAAATCAAGAAGAAAGATGACATTCCCAAAGAAGTCAAAGGAAATGTGAAGCGGTGAGAAATTCCAGAATATCCAAAACCACAAACTAAAAATAAGCAAAGAAAACAGCAGAGTTATTTAAAAGGCCTGGAAATACAAAAGTTTTTTTCACAAAATACTCCTGGAATGGAGAGTCAAATTGAAAACTGACAGATATTACAAATGAGGAAAATGTTTTTTGCTGTCCTGTTCTCCTTTTCATTGTTATTCCTGAATAAAATGTTCACCAAGAAGAGGGGAGGGAAGAAATTGCATCTTTCCAGGGGCCACCCTCAGCTGGCACTTGCTTGCCAATTTACCAAGTATTTTCAGATTATCAAATAATACTCCCAAGATCAAGTCACTTCCCACGTATTGCCAAACTTTGAAAAAATTTGAAAGAAGTGTTTTTGAGAAATATTTGCATAATTTCTTAGAAGAGCTCCTATATCTGGCAATTGGTTTATCATACAGGCATCCATTTGTACTTAATTTTTATTATTAATTTTTAGCATTTTTGTTCAAAGTTTTGACTTCCAAATTTTATCCCCCCCTCCCTGAGAGGATAAGGAATCAAATATAATTTATGCATGGGCAATTATGTAAACTATTTCTGTATTAGTCATTTTATACAAGAAGACTTAAATACAAGAAAAAAAATGAAAGAAAGTGAAAAATAGTATTTCTTCAGTCTGCATTCAGACATTATCAGTTCTTTCTCTGGAGGCAGATAGTATGCTTAATCATTAGTCCTGTGGAATTGACATTGTGTTGCTTGAGAATAGCTAAGAAATTTACCCTTCTTCATTGAACAATTTTGCTGTAATTGTGTACTGTGTCTATGTAAAATGTTCTGTTCACTTTACTATGTATTGAATCATGTAATTCTTTCCAGGTTTTAATCATTTCACAATTGATGGGCATCATTTTGATTTCCAATCTGTAACCACCACAAAAAGAGGTGTTATAAATATTTTTTGTACAAATAGGTCCTTTTTTGTATATCTTTGGAATATAGATGTAGTTGTACTTAACCTTTGTACTATTTACACCCCACTCCCACTCCTACTTAAAAAGAAAAAAAAAAACAACCAACAAAAGAATCACAATACTCATTTGTGCTAGGAAACTAAGCATCGTTCTTGATATTCTTTGAAACAGACAAGGAGATTGCTTTAGAAAGATATCTTTCTCTTCCTTACTTAGCTATTAACTGACACCCTGTAAATGAATGGAAGGGGAAATACAGTTAGAGTCTTTTTCCAGACCCTAGAGAATAGAATAAGTAAGATGTTTTTCTTTTGAGGAATTACATTTTGCAGTGAAATATCTCAAAATCTTTGAGAAACAATTTCTAAATCATTTCAATCTAAGTGAAGACTATTATTCATTTCATTGGGTCAACTTTTGTATTATTTTCCTACACATGTATATCTTTGAATGGGCAATAAACGATCTACAAAAGAAAATATAAGGAACAAAGAGGCCAAATGATCAGCCTTATGTGGCTACAAGAGTTCAGAGGCAGAGCCAGGAATAAAAACTAGGTCAGCCAAACTCTAATCCCTATTTTACATTGACTGCTTTTCAGCTAAAAAGGAAGCTCTAGGTCTTATCCATTGTATATCTCTCTTGAAAGTCAACTGAGAAATCAGATGGCACCATTATGGATTGTTTTTTTTTTTAAGTGACACTTTTGTCATATTGTTTAAGATTCTGTATTAATAGGTCAATTTGAAATACATTAAGAGTTTTACACCAAAAGTCAAATGACTCTCTCCCTGGCTCTCTTTCCTTTCTTTTTCTCTCTCCCCCTTTCTCTCTGTCTCTCATCTCTCTGTTTCTCTCTCTGTCTCTTCTCTTTCTCTGTTTCTCTTTGTGTTTGTCTCTATCTCTCTTTCTCTGTCTCTCCATTTTTTCTCTCTCTCTGTCTCTCTCTGTTTTTCTCTGTCTGTCTGTGTCTCTCTCTCTCTCTCTGTCTGTCTCTCTCTGTCTCTCTCTGTCTTTATCTCTTTTCCTTCTCCCTCTCTGCCTTTGTGTGTGTGTGTGTGTGTGTATGTATGGGTGTGGGTGTTTGTGGGTCTCCTCTCCTTTTCTATCTCCGTGGGTCTAAAAGAAATAGAGAATAAAACAAAACTACAAGGCCCATGTTTAGCTTCTGTCATGGTCCCTAATCAATTATGGGACTTTTGGCAATTATTTACATTTCTAAGCCTCAGTTCCCTGATTGGTAAAATGAGAATAATAATGTTAAGTCTACATGCCTAAGATTGGCCCTAATCAAAATTCTAGAATAAAAGTTTAGTTTCTTATTTTCTTTGTTTTTAATTATTCTGCTTTATCTTTTTATGTTCCTTTTTTCTCTCTTATCAGACTTCTTATTAGGATTTTTCCCTCTAAATACTCTTGTTCTAGTAATCCATAGGTTTTCCTTTTCTAGTATTCCATATTTGTCTTCCACACACACACTCTTATTAGAACAGCTCCTGAATCAAAATTTGCCTGTCCAGTATTTGATTTTCTCAGAATTCTGCAAGGTGTCTGATTTGCCCATTTATGATAAGGTATTAATAGATAGTAAGACGTTATAAGTAATCTTTTCCAGATACCTTTAACAGGGTCATCAGAACTTCAAATTTGAAGAAAATTCCAGAGCCATAGATTTATTTTGATATTTTGAAATTTCCTAAGAATTAGTCTTAAAATATTAAATAATTAATGAAAACAATTAGGTATATCTAATAAATAATTTAATCAATTTAATTAAAATACATAAATAAATACAGGCTTAAAGTGAAATGGTCCATTTTAGTTAAGTGCTAGGAGTGACAAGCACTCTAGTGCAAGTAGGATGAAACAGAACACTTGTCAGATACAGTTGAAAAGAGCTAATCAAGTATAGGTTAGCCTTGATGGCCTCTGAAGTACCCTCCCAACTCAGAGATCGTGTAATTTTTTAGTTTCTTGTTGAAATTGTATCATGTAGTAGTAAGATAATTAATCTTAGCAACTAAAATCTGAATCAAATTTTGATACTGACACTCATTATATAACACAAAGCAAAGGGAACCTTCTAAACCTCAATTTCCTCTCTCAAGGCTCCTTTTCCATTTTTCACAAGATTTCAAAGATCTTTGGCACAAACTTATATGTAAGGTACTTTACTAACCATGAACTGCTTGCTATTTGTATTATTTATTATTTCCTCTTCCTGGGTCTCTCCATGATTCATAGAGAGCAATTCACTGTTCTTTTATCACCTATTAATTTATTTTTAGCTTTTAATTTCCTGTTAATTATATTTATTTTATAATTCCAATACAAAAGATCATTCTCTTTAGGAGAAGAACAGGAAGAAGGACTGAAGCGCTAATTTCAGTTAGACAGAATGTCCCAGTAAGGAAACGCTTATCAATGCAGATTGGCTTCTTCTTAGTACATTGCAATCTAAAAGAGTCACTTAAGGCATTAAAAAGTTAATTGACCTGCCCCAAGTCATACCACCAATATATAGACTTGAACCAAGGTGTTCATGGCCAATATTCTGTCCTCTATGTGACATTGACTTCCTTAGTTAAAAACAAAACAAAACAAAAAACAGAAATAGAATGAGCTGTTTTTCATCCACTATTCTTGTTCTATTTAGCCCAGCAGTGATTTATCCCTATTTTGATTATCCTCTTGCCCTTATCATAGCTAAAAAAGTCTATCATGGTTATCAGCATTTATCACAAGCTTAAATTCAATCTGAATTTAAGCATCCTTGAAGCTATTCTAAAATGACTATGTCACTCTTCCTTACATTTGTCCTCAGTGACAATCTTCATTTATATCTTCTATTCATTAGTTTTCATAATATAAAATAAAAAATATATAATATAATATAAAATATAAAAAAGAGATGGAAAATTGCAGGTGTAATATGTTGCTAAATCTGCCCACTGCTATTGTTTGTTCATTTTGTTTAGTTGTTTTTCTTTGTTATAGGGGAAGATTCATTTTGGGTGGGTCTATCAGAAATGACTAGTAATGAAAAGAAGGCATCAATATCATTTAAAATAAAATTAGGTTTATGAATTTGCATGAATCTCTTGACAATCTCTCATGGCCTTTCTTATAGAACCCCTTGGGTATGTGTTGTGAGAAACAAGTCCATCATAAATAGTGTTAGCCAATACCATAAGACAATCTTCCTGTGAGTCTTTGAAAAAGGTGGCTGACTGAGCCATCAGTAATCTTATCTTTGATTACAAAGGATAGCTATACATTCAGGTATATGAGTACATATGTATAAATAGCACAAAAACATCCTTTCAAAATAACATCATCCATCTGGCATGTTGCAGAAAAAATAAATAAACCTAATTTCTAGTCACACATTGGATATTACCCCTTAAATGTTCTTTCAGAATCTAAAATTCCATATGTCCCAAATTAAACTTATTATCTCTATCTCATCCTAGACCATCCTCCAACCTATTTCCTATTTTTATTAACAATAATATCACTCTCACAGTGGCCACAGTTCAAAATCCGTCTTTGGTTCTGTTTACCCTCCTTCTCTTTCATTCAGATTTCTCTCTCATCCCCAAACTTCATAAAATTCGTTGTTAGTAATCCCTAAAGTATCTTGCATCTACTCCTTCCTTTCCATTGCAGCTGCCATCACCACTTAAAATCAAAGTGTTCCTTACATTTGAACTACAGAAATAAGAAGGCAACCAGCTGATGCAGTAGAAGAGTGTTATGTTTGTAATCAGGAGGATCTGAATTCAAATCTAACTCAGAACCTTACTAGCTTTGTGAACTAGGCAAGTTACTTAACCTCAGTGTTTTGCACTTAGCACAATGCCTGGCACATGGCAGTTTGATAAATGCTTGTTTCCTTGCCTATTTCCCAGGTTTGTCATGAGGATAAAGTGATAACATTTTAAAGACACTTTGTAATCCTTAATGATAGCTCTTATTATTATTAATATCCATTTAATGTGTCTCCCTGGTTTCATTCTTTCTCTGCTGTCATCTAGACCTATGTACCCACATTCATCTTAAAAACAAGTAGGACCAACTAGGACCACAATATGATACAGTGCAATAATGAATGTTCAGTCAAGCAAACAATCATTTATTAAGTTTTTACTATTTGTCAGACACTGTGCCAAGCACTGAGAATACAAAAAACAAAGTGTATCTTGTAGAGGGCTCTCCTGTAGCTGTCCTTCCTGACACTCTCTTAGGAGATATTCTTGTTAACCATGAATGGTTGGGAAAAGGTTAAATTATGATTGGTGTACTATGTATAAAAGCCAGGAAGGTATGTTAACTCATTTTAGAAATTTTTTGTTTAAAAATTACTGAAATATAAATCAGTGGCTAAAAAGCAAATCCTCTATTGCCTTGGAAACTCAATTATCCAAAACAATCATTCTCAAAAAGTCTGGATAAACTAGGTTTTGATTTGTGTAAATGTATGACATATATAATGACCATATGATTATGTCTCTCTATATGAAAATCTATATCTAACAGTTAGAAGAGACAGTCCTGGAAAACATGAGTTCAAATTCTGTCTTAGACACTTAATCAAGTGCAGTGACCCTGATTAAGTCACCTAAATTCTGTCTTCCTCAGTTTCCTCATCTATAAATTGGGATTGTGATAGTGAATATGTCAAAGATTAGTTGTGAAGATCAAATGAGATAATAAATGTCGAATTTGTTACAACCCTTGAAGTATTATATAATATGAGCCGTAATTTTTATATTTGTATATATTTATATATTTCATATAAGTTCTATATCATACAAAGGGTTTACTTTATATTTTATATATAATATATATTACATAGGGAATAAAATATGGAATATGTCAAAAGAAATATCGTCTATACGATACAGAAATACATATATATATATAAAATATGTGATAGACAAGACAATATTCTGTATATGAAATTTGATCTATCTATAAAGAATATATATGTATATATATATATATATTCCATATAGAGTCATAATCAATCTAATATAAAAATGCCTAAATAATATTTTATCACTATTTCTTATATTCACCATTTTAATGATAGTCAGCAACAAACTATTTATTCTCCTGGCCCTCAGTCAGACCCTTCTTGCTAGGTTCCCTGTGGTGCTGACTCCTCATTTTCCCCCTCCACTCTGTTTGAGGGAAAGCTCTATAACACAGAGAGTATCTGGCTTCCTGGTATAGCAACAGCTTTCTTTGGCAGCTGACCAGGCCAAATGTCACTGGCCCATGATAAGAACACATCATGGTTAATTATTGCTAGAAGATAAAATGTACTTAGAGACAGGCTCATTTCTAAAATATGTGAATAAATAGTTAAATTAATAAGATATCTCTCTTTTCTAGAGCTCTTCTATTATATTAACACATTTAGAGAGCTGATCTAAGACTATAAAAGATCTGATTTCAAGTTCCACTACTGATTCATACTGTTTTTGTGACTTTGGGTAATCCAGTGCTCCAAATCAAATCACTAACATTATAAGTTGATCTGCATTGGTAGAGAAAGTTCCTTGCTAATGAGCTCCTTACACTTATAAAATCACTAACTTTGACCTAAAAAATGAACATATAATTAGAGTAGGATGGCTTTGACTGCCTAAGATGGAGACACCAGGAATCCACTTGTGGGAGACAGGAGGACTGGGGTGTTTGTTTGGAAAGAATCAGCCTCCTTCCATTGGCTACCTAACCTAAAGTGTCTTGCTATCTATAAAGCTACGTGAGTAGGATAAAAGGAGGGGAATGAGGAAGTGGTTTTCTGGCCCCTTCTAGGATTTTATGATATCACTAACTGGGAGTAAATGAGTCCTTCAACTCTGGATGCCACAGGACAGAAAAAAGAGACTGTCCAGATCAGATAGTCTTAAAGAATGCAGTTCCAGACACACAGTCAATTGGGAAAAGCTATTCCCCAGAATATGTATGGTAAGCCCACACAGAATGTCCATTCTTCATCGGTCCTCCTAGCTTCCAAAGCAGGAGCCTGGCATTTCCCACATGGGTACTCCCATCTTAAATGACCTGGGTAGGTGCCAAACCCATTAGAATAGACAGCTACAAATATGCACACACATAGAGAGTGTCCTAAAACTTTTAGTGTAGTTTTAAGCAATTAAAGCTCAAAAGAGAGCCCCTATCAGTTGTATTCTTAGGAGGTAGTTTACTATTAAAGCTTAAGATGGCACTAAGACTTTTGAGACATGCTGTGTGTATTCATTTATGTTTACATATTTAAATCTGCCCCTAACTCTACATTCTCCCAATATTCAACAGCTTATTCAATAAACACTTTGAAGTCTCTGCAAATCTCCTATTCCCTAGAAATAAGAGAATAAAGGGAAAAAAGGAGAAGGTGTTATAATCCTGCCTAGACACAAATCCTGGAATCCAAGAACAAAATTTTCACACTTAAATATGATTGCATGTGACGCATTTTTCTACAGAACTCCTTTTGTGTAAATGGCTGTGAAAGCAGTTTGGTTTTTTCCTTTTAAAGTATCTGACACCTCTCTCTTTAATGGCTAAGAGTAAATGAGGCTGTGCCGAAGCCAGAGATAATAGAGAGGGAAGTCAACCCCATGACATTGCCTCCCAGCAAGAGAAAACACAATCTGCTCAGAGAATCTGGAAAACATCCAGGACCCAGACCTTGATCTGGCAGCTCATCCCAAGCTCATGGGGGAATTCCAGATGGCTGAGAAGACAAAGATGCTTTGGTGGTTTTGTGTGGAATTCTGGTGTGTTGGTGTGGATTTTCCTCCTAGTTTTAAAATTTTCCTCTGAATACTATCACACTGCTGAGTACAACAGAATATGTGAACAATAACCAACAACAACAAAGAGATGAGCTTGAACTGTTAGAAATGTCAGAATGAAATAAAATCAATACTTTATGTTTAACTGTAACTTAAATCCCTTCCAAGCAGAATTGTAGAAAAAAATCACATTGTCATGCTTTTTCCTAAGAAATGTGTAGCTTGCAGTTGAACATTCAGTAGGCGGCACAATCTCAAAGAACTAAAAATGTTGATGGATAGCAAAATATGAATAAATGTTTTATCATTTCTAAAGGTAATTGAAAATGATTACCAGCATTCAGTTTTGTTTGATTCAATAAGCCAGAGGCAAGGTCTCAGCTGATTTTTTTTTAAATCTGCACTTTACTTTTTTTTAAATCTACAAATCTAGGGGCAGCTAGATGGTATAGTGGATAGAACACTGACCGTAGAATCAGGAGGACCCGAGTTCAAATGCAGCTTTAAACGTTTAACACTCACTAGTTGTGTGTCACTTAACCCTAAGTGCCTCACCAAAAATAAAAAATAAAAACAAATTAAAAAAGCGATTTAAATCTACAAATCTAACTAAGATCTAGGGTTAAGAATAGAAACAATAAAACTCATCCTGAACAAAATCCTCAAGTAGGTGAAACATATAGAAAAATGTAGTACTTAGCCAACCTTTTCCCAATCTTTTCAAGTATGATGGTTCTAAACACCCAAAAATAAATTGTAGATTTCTAGGTTCAAACCATTCAGATGTTAACTGGCTATGTGACCCTGGACACCATCTCTCAAAGCCTCTGTTTCCTTATCTATAAAATGTAAATGTAATAGCAGAGTTATTATGAGGATCAAATGAGAATAGATAATATACAAAGGCAAGACGAAACACATTTATTAAATGTTTTCTAGGTATCAGTACATAAAGTCTGGGTCTAGAGTCAGGAAAACCTAAGTTCAAATCAGATCTGAGACTAGCAGTATGACTCTGGGCAAGTTATTTAATTTATATTCATCTCCATACATTGGGGATGGAATAGCAAACCATTTCAGTATTTATTTATTATTTTTTTGCTGAGGCAATTGGAGTTAAGTGACTGTCCAAGGTCCCACAATTAGGAAGAATTAAATGTCTGAGAGCAAATTTGAACTCAGGGCCGGCACTCTATCCATTGCTTCATCTAGCTGTCCCATTTCAGTATTTTTATCAAGAAAATCTCAGGGACAGCATTGTCATGCTATGGTCAACAGGGTCACAAAGATTCACAAAAAATGGGGCCTGATTGAACAACACTGTGGTAAGTGCTGGACAAGTTAAAAGAAAGACATTCCCTGTTTTCAGAGATCTTAATTCTAATGAGGGAAGATAATAAAAGAAAAGTAGTTGAAAAGGGGATAAGGAAAGAAGGTACTGGAGTAGAGGTATAATGGCTTAGAGAGTCAGAAATACAGCTGGGGAGGGAATAAAATATGGCTGGCCTAGGTCTATCTCCATAGTGGATGCCAGGAAAAGAACTCACCAGTGGAAGAAGTGGGACAGCCAAGTGGAGTGAATAGAGGGGACAAGGGCCTAAGTATTGAGGGAAATTTCAGCATGAGAAGGTAGCTGAGGCAAGGTGAAGAAGTCTGAAGAATCAGCTCAAAGATGAGAAAGAAGTATTACTGTCCTAGGACCAACTCCAAATGGAGAGCCTAGAAAGTCTGCTTTGCAAACTATAAAGTGATATATTGAGTTATTATTATTATTATTAATAATAATAATAATAAAATAAATGATGCATATATATAAATTATATCAGATTGCTTGCCATGTCAGAAAATGGGAAGGGGAGAGATGGAGATAGAATTTGGAAGCAAAACCTTTTTAAAAGTGTTAAGAATTGTTTTAACATGTAATTAGGGGGAAGGAAATAAATATTTTTTAAAAATACATGATGACTAGAAGTACCTACTTGTTCAGTAACTATTAAATGAATTTGCATTTTAATCAATCAAATATTTTATGAACTTTTAAATAATATAATGCATGTATTATGTATGAGATACAGTATTCAGTCTTCAGATGGTATGTTTATTTATGAAGAAACAAAAGAACTCATATACCATTAAAATAACTCCTAATGAGATAGTAGAAAGTGCCATGGACTTAGAAAACCAGGGTTCAAATCCTGACTCGTAGCTGTGTGACCTTGAAACTCTCACTTTTTTTTTTTAAGCAGCTACAAATATTTTTATTTACAGAGCTAGTCTATGGTGTCAGCAATGAGACTGTATAGCTCCTTCTACATTACTAAATTCCTCTTCTAAAATTGAGAAATTTCTTTTTTTTATTATAGCTTTTTATTTACAAGATATATGCATGGGTAATTTTTCAGCATTGACATTTGCAAAACCTTTTGTTCCAATTTTTCCCCTCCTTCCTCCCACCCCTTCCCCCAATGGCAGGTAGACCAATATATGTTAAATATGTTAACGTATATGTTAAATACAATATATGTATACATGCCCATACAGTTATTTTGCTGCACAAAAAGAGTTGGACTTTGAAATAGTGTACAATTAATCCATGAAGGAAATCAAAAATGCAGATGGACAAAAATAGAGGGATTGGGGATTCTATGTGGTGGTTCACACTCATTTCCCTGAGTTCTTTCGCTGGGTGTAGCTGGGAACTCTCACCTTTCATGCCTCAATTTCCAGCAAAGAAGAAATCTTAAAGAACGGAGAAGGTGAAAGAACTGAGAGATAGCTGTGAGAGGGCCTATAAGAAAGAAAGAAGGGAAAATAGCCAAAGATATAGAAGGCACCAATAGAATATATCTTGGAAACTAAAGGAATAGAAAATTTTTATAAATAGGAGCCAATGGACCAAATACTATGAAGAGTTCAAGAGAATTAAAAAAAAAAAAACAACAACTTCAGATTCAATTGTTTGAGAAGGCATTCGCAATTATCAAGAGAAAACATTCAGCAGAAGTAAGGGATAGGAAGGATATAGGAATACGGAAGGATATAGGAATACAGAAGGAATAGGAAGGGTATAGAAATATGTGTATGTGTGTGCACATATGTATGTGTGTATGTGTGTGTGCATGTATATGTATGTGTGTGTGTATATATATATATATGGGGAGAGAGAGAGAGAGAGAGAGAAAGAGAATATATATGTGTGTGTACATGTATGGAATGGAATGGCCAGGTAGGGCATCTAAGTTGGATTTAAAGAGGTTGAGAAGTAAGGAAGTGGGTTTAATCTACTTGATGGTGCATTTATGGTGTTATAGTAAAAGAACAGAGAAATAAAGAGAAGGGAGAAGAGAAAGGATAGAAAGAGAGGGGAGGGAGAGAATTTTAGTCCCCAAAATAGTAGGCTTAAATGCCTTTTTTGTTTTAGACCGGAGCATTTTGTAGACAGTAGAGGAGAAATAAAAGGTATAAGAAAGATAAAAGAGATGGATGACAGAGAGAACTAGATTTTAGAGGAGGTGCTAAAATAGGTCAAAATTAAGGGCAAAGGTAAAAGGTTAGCATTATCACAAGAAATACTTCTCCTTCACTGACCTCCTTGCTGTTCCCCAACAATTGCTCAAATATGGACATTTTCACTGGCTGACTCTCATGCCTAGAATGTTCTCTCTCCTTATCTTTACCTTCCTCTGGCTTTCTTCAAGTTTCAGTGAAAATACTACCTTCTTCAAAAAGACTTTTCAGGTCCCCAATTAATCTTTGGGCCAACTCTTTAAGATTATTTCCAATTTATCTTGCCTATATCTTGTTAGAGCAATGATATTTTTGGTATGGTTTGGTTTGGGGTTTGGGGGTTGATTTTTTGTTTGTTTTTGTATCCCTAGCACTTAGTACAGTGCCTAACACATAATAAGGAATTAATAAATGCTTGGTGATTTGACTTGACTCAGAAGGACATTGTGGCTGTTTGGGGGATATACAGGAGAGTAGTTAAGGGACTTCATATTGGAAGGTCTCCATTTTCCAATAAAAAAGAAGACAGCAATATTACTACAGTACTAATAATAGCAATAACAGATGAACCTGTTCTCAAAATAGTTGCCCCTGAGAGTCTTACCTCAATATGAATCTAAAAGGATAAACACCAATAATTTTCTGGGGAAGGGGAGAATCTATGATTTCATCAGTATAGAAACTCCATTCTCTGATATACAGTGACTCCTCTGCAACTCCCTATCTTAGAGAGTTCTAGGAGACCCTGACAACTGAATTATCCAAAATCACCCCGCTACTTTGGGCAAGAGCTGAACCAGAAAGCTTCACTTATCCTGAGGACAGCACTCTACACATGGGTCCCTTTGCCTCTCTCAAGAATAATTTCAGTAATAGTATACAATTCAGTTGAAATAAATTGGGTAGACAGGCCCTCAGTCATCACCAGACAATTTATTTTACCACATATACTGACATAATAGAAAAGAAGAAAAAGGAAAAAATCTGACAAAACAATTGCCAAATATGGAGGATGCCAATCAGTGGATGCAAAATGGCAGAGGTCAAGCAAAGGATGCCACTGGTAGTTCAATAACCATCAGTCTAAAAAATATAGAACTACTTTTGTTTATGAAGACAAAATGTGAATTGTACTAGACAGATAAATTCTTGTTTTACAACTCTCTTCTTCATTATTTCAGTGTTTTTAATGCTTCTTTCTCCATTTTCTCCTAAAGCTTGGAAAGAGAAAATCCGATGTGGATGGAAAGCTTAGCACTGTGAGAACCAAAGAAACTAAAGAGATTTAAGAAAACATCTGTTTAACCTCATTTTAATAGATGAGGAAATTGAATTCTAGTTAGATAGTTTATACTAAGTCTTACAAGTAGTTAGTAGGAAAATCAAAATTCAAACCCAAATTTTCTAATGTTGAATTTGGAGCTCTTTCCATTACAGCACTCTGCCTTTGTTTTTAGTAACCTAGTCATTTTCCATGAGCATTTGCATGGGTTTACTTTTGCCCCTGTAACAGAATTCTCATATTTTTTTTCTCTGAAAGAAAATAAAATGCTGAAAAATATAAAACTTAAATGAGTGACATATACCACTAATCCTTTTCTGTCCTCACTCTCCCTCCAACCCCATCTCCTCCTTCAGATGAAATACAAAGTTTGCCTGGGGCTTAGCTAGAAATAGAACTGAAATCTCAGCTTCTTTTCTGAGGTTTAGTTTTTAGATTATTCATTCATATCCATCATCCCTGTTAGTGTGGGATGGCTCAAAAGTACAAGCAAATTTTCCCTCAGAGTCAGTTCCATATCTGAATTGAACTCATCCTTCTGACCCTATAAAAATAAGTGAACCTCCAGAACCAGAAACCAGGTCAAAGGCACCTAGAAACTTGTAAGCTCTTTTTTGCAGCAATCCTAATAAAACTATATGATTTATACCTTCTGTGAGCTCAGAAGGCAGCTGAGAAAGCCAGTACAGAGTTTGGGAGCTGATGTGTGAAGAGTTATGGTAGCTATCATGGGTCTTAAAACTCTTATTGGGATAAAAATGAAAGTATAGTAGGCAGGTATTTTTCTCCTTTCAGGAAAAATATAAACATTATTAATGTTACAAGTTTCATTTAGTTTGTATCTTAGGAGATTGGCTTAGTACCCTATTTTGTATATTCATGTCCCAAATTATTCAAAGTAAGGCAAGAATCATCACTGTTTAGAATGTTGATTTTGCTAAAATGGGTGTCATCACACCCAAGCTGGATCACACGTCTAAGATAATCCTTAGTTCAGTTTTTCCTGTTTGGGATGCTGTTGCATAACTAATGAAAAATAAATTACACAGTATAATATTTCAATCCAAATGTTAAGGGGCCCTTCACATTCTGATGATCTGGATCTACTTTTATCACCCTACCATCACCTGAAGGCCTCTCTTCCCAGGTGTACTAGCAGCTTGTAATTCAGATATACATCTGACAGGATCTTTCATCACCATCCCCAAATGGAATCACCCCATAGCAAGAGCCATAGGACTCAAATATGCACCCTGTCTCACTGGCAACACACACATGTGCACGTGTACACACACACACACACACACACACACACACACACACACACACACTGGGTATCTGCTCAAATAAGACTTTCCCTAAGTTCTGTAAAGCAAGTTCACCTTAGGATCTTCACAACTACTGAAAATCTCTATCCAGTCTTACTGGAATACATCAGCACTCCCAATCCTTTTCTTTCCTTTTTTTAACCATTTAACCATGTGGTATAGTGGGTAAAAGTGCAGGAAATGGAGGCATAACTACCTGAATTCAAGTCGTGATTCAGACACTTAATAGCTGTGATTCTGGGCAAGTCATTTAATATCTCACAGCCTCAATTTTCTTATGTGTAAAATGGGGATGATAATAATAGCACCAACTTCCCTCACTGACCAAGGATCAAATGAGATAACACAGATGTGACATACCTTAATGCACTTAGACTAAAACTTTATGAACACCCTGTATAAATATTAACAATATAAATACTCTTTACCTACAAGATTTCTTAGCTGTTCTAATCTGCCAATTAATCTCAAGCATCTGGGAATAATCCAGACTCTTTTTTGTCCAAGGGGTTAGTCAAAAAATATTGACAATTTTAATTTAAGCCTTCTTTAGCTCAGGTGCCAGCTGTTTTCCCTTTAAATCATCATGAAACTAGAAGAAGAATTTGTTAAAGAAGGAAGGGAGCTTATTAGAAAGGATGAAACATTTAGGAAAGATCTCCATGAGGTAGAAGCTTTTAATTATGTAGTAAAAATACTGCCTCATCTATATTTGAAATTTCAAAAGGACTCATATGTTTATCTATTAATTGCATATCAAGGATTTTAAATTAAGAGTTAATACACACGTTAGAGAAGATGAAGAAGAAGAATATCAGATGCTGCTGAATACTCCATTAGTAAGAAGGGATTGGTAAATTAGGAGAAAAGGATCTGGACAAGGATGGCTAAGAAATAGAGTAGTGAGTCAGTGGAATAGGTTAGGTTCACAAGACACAATAAACAATGACTCTCATAATCTAGTGTTTGATAAACCCAAAGACTCCAATTTCTGGGATAAAAATGCACTATTTGACAAAAATTGCCAGGAAAATTGGAAAATAGTATGATAGAAGCTAGGCATTGATCAAAACCTAATACTCTGTACCAAAATAAGGTCAAAATGGGTTCATAATTTAAGCATACAGGGTGATACTCTAAGCAAATGAGGAGAATTAGGGATAGTTTATCTCTCAGATCTATGGAGAAGGAAGGAATTTGTGGCCAAAGAAGAACTAGAAAACATTGTAAAATGCAAAATGGTTAATTTTGATTATATTAAATTTAAAAGTTTTTGTACAAACCAAACCAATGCAGCCAAGATTATAAGGGGAGCAAAAAACTGGGGGGAATATTTTACATTTAAGGGTTGTGATAAAGCTCTCATTTCTAAAATATAGAGAGAATTGACTCAAAATAATAAGAATACAAGCCATTCTCCAATTAATAAATGGTCAAAGGATAAAAACAGACAATTTTTAGTCAAAGAAATTAAAGCCATTTCTACTCATGAAAAAAATGCTCTGAATCATTATTGATTAGAGAAATGCAAATTTAAGACAAGTCTGAGGTACCATTCACACCTCTCTGATTAGCTAAAATGACAGAAAAGATAATGACAAATGTTGGAGAAAATGTAGGAAACCTGGGATACTAATACATTGTTAGTGGCATTGCGAACTGACCCAACCATTCTGGAGAACTATGCCCAAAGAGCTACCAAAGTGCATATACACTTGGATCCAGCAGTATCTTTACTGGGTCTATATCCCAAGGAGATCAAAAAAAAGAGAAAAGGACCCACATGTGCAGAAATATTTGGAGCAGCTTTTTTTGTAGTGGCAAGAAACTGGAAACTGAATGAATCAGTTGAGAAATGGCTGATTAAGTTATGATATATCAATGTAATCGAATGTTATTATTCTATAAGAAATGATCAGCATGATAATTTCAGAAAAGCCTGAAGAGACTTACATGAACTGATGCTAAGAGAAATGAGTAAAATCAAAAGAGCATTGTACACAGCAACAAGAAGAATATATTATAATCAACTATAATGGACTTGGCTCTTTTCAGCAATGAGGTGATTCAGGCCAGTTCCAATATACTTATGATGGACAAAGTCATCTGCATCCTGAAAGAGAACTATGGGCACTGAATGTGGATTACAACATAGCATTTACACTTTTGTTGTTGTTTGCTTGCTTATTTTTTCTCTCATTTCTTTTCCTTTTTGATCTGATTTTTCTTGTGCAACATGATAAATATGGAAATGTGTTTAGAAGAAACAAAGAAAAATATCTTGGGGAAAAAAGAAATTTGTGTAACTATGCAGGTAATGATTATTCAACACTATCTTCAAAAACTAATCTTTGAGATTCCCATTTTTACTTACTAAAGAAAAGTCATATTAATGGAATTTGAAACTTTTAATAATAGCTGTGTCTTCATGACAGTGTTTTAAGGCAATCTGAAAAAAAAATAGAAAAAGGAAAAAGATTGACATGTGACTGAAAAGTAGTTTTATATTTTACATTTGTATTTCCATCCCACCTCTCAACTCCTCTTTCATTTCACATTTAGAAATTAAAATACCAATTGATTCCATGAAAAGAAGGACCAGGAAGCTCCTATAGTTCTAATTCAGTGCTGAATGAGAAATGTACTAAGGAAATTCTGAGATAGCAAGATGGTATAGTAGAGTTCTGGGCCTAAAGAGAGGAAAAGTGATCTTCCTGAGTTCAAATCCAACCTCAAACACTTACTAGCTATGTGACACTTGGATGATTTAACAAGATCCTTTAATCCTGTTTGCCTCAGTTTCCTCATTTTTATGGTTCTTGTCCTTCATCTTGAAGAAGATCATGTCTCGCAGTCTGTGTCTCTCTGGCATTAAAGCCACCCAGAACTATCAGCTTTGTCCTCCACATTTATGATGAGAATTTCCAGATCTTCATAAAATTTTTCTCTGATACACACTGAGGCTGGTGTGTGTGCTTTCCTGTAAATGACAATAACATTATCATGAGACTGTCATTCACTATTGTGGTATATGAACGTTATGGAATATTATTGTTCTGTAAGAAATGACCAGCAGGATGATGCAGAGAGGCTTGGAGAGACTTACATGAGCTGATGTTAAGTGAAATGAGCAGAACCAGGAGATCATTATATATCTCAACAACGATACTGTACGAGGATGTATTCTGATGGAAGTGCATCTCTTCGACAAAGAGACCTAACTGAGTTTCAATTGATCCAAGATGGACAGAAGCAGCTACACCCAAAGAAAGGATATTGGGAAATGAATGTAAACTGTTTGCATTTTTGTTTTTCTTCCTGGGTTATTTTGAATCCAATTCTCCCTGTGCAACAAGAGAACTGTTTGGTTCTGCACACATATATTGTATCTAGGATATGCTGTAACCTATTTAACATGTAAAGGACTGCTTGCCATCTAGAGGAGGGGGGTGGAGGGAAGGAGGGGAAAAATCGGAACAGAAGTGATGCAAGGGATAATGTTGTAAAAAATTACCCTGGCATGGGTTCTGTCAATAAAAAGTTATTTTTAAAAAAGAGACTGTCATTTACTTCTTTTGGTAGACAAACAAGATTGTTGAACAGATTCATTTTGAATGTTAAAAACTACACTAGTTTCACGGGGCTCCCATCATTGTACCCATTCCCAAAAAAACACATGGATCCAGCTCCAGCTTCATTAAACTGCCCTTCATTTGCCAATATTTCACTCAGGGTTGCTATTTGGATGCAATATCTAATTAGTTCTCTCACAAGATCTGTTCATTTTTCAGGTCTACTGGATTTCTTCTTGTCCATAAGTTTGCACACATTTTCATATAATGAGTGGAATCATCTCTGCAAAAATTCTTGTAATTTTTTTATGTTTTGGCCACAGGATGGGATCCCTGCCTGCCACAAGAAGCAGGCCAGGGTTGGGTGCTTACCTTCCTCATGCCAGAAGGTGAGCAGTGCAGTCCTTTTAAAAGGCTGCTCAGACAGCCAGGGGCTGCCAAATCCCAGGATGGCTTAAGTCCAATGAGAAGATGACCCTGAGTGCAGGGTTAGGATTGCAGTTCCCAAAGTATCCACACCTGCTGCTCCATCACTTACCTGTCACCACAGGACTTTGGGTAGGTAAAAATGATAAAATGATATATTTTATATATAAATGTGTATATTGCACATAAGTGAGACAGAGTTGTGCCAAATCACTGACTTTACTCTATTCCAGAGTCATCAGAGTCTGGTGGCAAGACAGTAATCAAGACAAGTGGGGATGACTCAGGATGCAGTGGATGACCTTAGCATCTTCCATGTCTAACTAAGCCAATAGTGACTACTTCAGCCTCATCTATAAAATGAGATGGAAATGACAAACTACTTCAGTGTCTTTGCCAAGAAAACCCCAAATGGAGTCATAAAGAGTTGGACATGACTGAAAGCAACTGAATAACAGAAATACCTCCCAAGTTAGTGTGAGGATCCAAATATGTTAATATTTGTAAATTACTTTATATAGTTCCTGGCACGTACTGGGCACTTAATAAATCCTTGTTGCATTCTCCCTCCCACTACCAGGGCAAGGACAGGTATTAATATCGGAAGAAGCCAGCAAAAAAATGACACATGTGGCATCCTCATCACACATGGCCTCCAGTAATCATACTCCACTCGTCTCCAATCAAATTTCATTCAAAATCTCCTTGTTAATATCTTCTCTACAACATGTTTTAATAGGTACTAGGATACTAAAGATAAAATGGAAAACAATCCCTGTTCTAAAGGATCTTGTCTTGGGGATGTAACACATAAGTGTAGTCATGATTACTTGCAGAGGAGGAAGAGGAAGCAAGCCTTAACAACCAAGGGGAGGGAAAAACTTTCTGTCAGAATTAACCTTGAACAAAGCTGGGGATTCTGGGAGGCAGAGGTGAGGAGGTAATACATTCCAGTTATGAAAGATGGGCTGTATACAAAGTCATTGAGGCAGGAGATAATCCCAAGTTTGGGGAAGAATGAGAAAGATAATTGGGCTTAGAGTTAGAGTCTGTGAAGGGAAGTATAGGGTCCTTCACCCAGAACCAGGCTCTTAAATACTTTGAATGCTTAGCTAAGTAATTTTCATTTTATATTTGAAGAAATAGAAAACTGCTCAAGTTTCTTGACCATAGAAATGACAAGGTTAGACTTAAGTTTTAAGTAGATTACTAAAACAAGGGTATGAAGTGGAGTAACTGGAAGCTAAGAGTCCACTTAGGAAGCTATTAAAATAGTCTGATGATGGTCCAACCTTGGCTGCTAGTAGTGGTCATGTGAATGGAGTGGAGATAAATTGGAAAAAAATGCTATAAAATAGAGGCTTATTCTGAAGCAGTGAATCTGAGTGACTAAGATGATATAATTATAGATTTAGAATTTGAAGGAACCTTCAAAGTAATCTAATCCATTCCTGAAATTTTGCATTTGAAGAAACTTAGATCTAGAGAGGGAAAGTGATTTATTTGTCCAAAGTTTCAAGGGAAATAGGAGAATATTTGAACCCAAGACTTCTTTTTCCAAAACCATACTATTATACCATATTTCTTCTCAGTGTTGGAGCCCTTAACGGAAATAGGGATGTTTGGAAGAGGGATGAATCTGGAAAGAAATACAATGAATTTCCTTTGGGACATGAGATATCTACTAACATCCAACATATAAATAGGATACAGGACTGGAGCGCAACAAAGTGATAAAGACAGATGACAAAGACATGAGAATCATCTGCATAGTGAAGATAACAGAACCTAAGGTTGTTAATGAGATGACCACGAGAGTGAGTGTGGAGAGGGAAAGAGTTCAGCGTAGGATCTTGGGGAATCCTGGAGCTGGAAAAGAAGCGGGATGGATAAGGAAAGAGGAGACATGAATAATGATCTATCCAATGTGACTGCAAAGAAATGATTAGGCAGGAGGAGAACGTTGAGTGGGCAACATCACAAAAACCCAGTGTATCCATGGTTGTGTGGTCAATAATGACAAATTCTATGAAGAGATCAAGAAGCATGAAGCTAGGAAATGAATATTTAGCAAAAAAGAGATCACTTCTGGTTATAGAAGTTTTTTAGAGCCAGTTTTAGAGTGAGCCTAAAATGATGTCAGAAATTTATATGCCAGTCCATGTTGTTGTTCAATCTTTTCAACTCTTTGTGACTCTATTTGAAGTGTTTTTTGTTTTGTTTTGCTTTGTTTTTTGGCAAAGATACTGAAGTGCTTTTCTATTTCTTTCTCCATTTCATTTTATCTATAAGGAAACTGAGGCAAATGGGGTTATGTGACTTTCTCAGTCACACAGCTCTTAAGTGTTGAAGGCCAAATTTCAACTTAGGTTTCCCTGACTCCAGGCCTGGAATTCTACTACTGCACTACCTAGCTGCCCTATATTTATCCATATTCCTTGTTTAAAAAACAAAACTATCTCTTTTACTTGCTCAGTAAAGCCTGAACTTTCCTTAAGGATGGGGAGTAAAACTTTCATACTAAAATTAGAAATAAATAAGGGCTTTAAAGCTCACATATTATTTGCAGTAACATACTGAATAAACTCTTTCACCTCAAAAATCATTCAAAGAATACAACGCTAGTATTGAGCCCTGAATAAGGAAGATAGGTAGATTAGGTAGATAGATAAGTAGACAAATAGATAAATAGATAATTAGAATTAAGTTTAATAAGTCAAGGGAATGAAAGTAAAGGTGTGTTGGCAAATGTTTAATAACCAGAAAAAAAACACCACTTACCCACAATGCACTTTCAAATTTAACATGCATTACTTGCATTTTCTCTATCACTTTCTTAAGTCTAGGCAATCAACAAAATAATAAATCAACCCCAGTGTTGTAACTTTTGTCTATTTCTAAGATGTAAATGGTTACAATGAAAATTTAATAATTGACTCTTCAGGACTCATTTGAGCTGATGCTAGCACAACCCTTTAAAAGGTGGTCCTTCTTCATTTTGATAGGAAAGCCTAAAGAGCATAGGGCAGCAATGGGAAATAATGGGAGAACTGCTGTGGGAAGTGGATGCCAGGAGAAGACTCCAGGGATAATGAAAGCAAATTGAAATGACTAATGAATTTTGTCCTGGACTAGCCCTATCTCTTTGAATCAGGACAAGAACAAATAGAAATGAAAGAGGATTTCAAACATACCAATGTGAACATAAATATTTCTCTTAAAAACTCAATCTGACATTTCTTTCTTGGCTTTAACCAAAAGAGCAGGAATGCTGATAGAAAAAAGGACAGGGAGCAAATTAATTTTAAATATATTATTCAATTGTTTAATAGTAAAACAGCTATTATATATTATATAATTTACATGTTATATAATATATTATATGTAGTTATATGATATATGTAATGGTATTATACTAAACATATAATTATATTATATATTATAGTAAAACAATAGAAATTATTAAAATACTTGACTTTTAAAATAAGGCCTCATTAATTATAAATGACCTTCATTCCTTTATTTTAAGGATGATCTTTCTTTAATTATATTTTTAATTTATGGAATAAAACAAGCATTTTCATAACAGCACAATATAAAAAAGATGATTGTATATGGAACAGTTAATCTACTCCATTTATTATTTCTAATTTGTATTTTATAAAGGCCGTTTATTCATTTGCATGTAGTCTACTCCATGTGAATGCATTTAGAAAAAAAGATTGCCTTTTGACCTTCTTTGAATCCCCAATGATTAGCATAGTGCCTGGCTCATATCTGGTACTTAATAAATATTTAGTGATTGATTATACATTTCACTGATATTTATTTAGAGATGTGGATTATTGAAGAACTCAAATATATCTGGCCAAGTATTGAATACTTGGAATATGAATTCCTGGTATATTACTGCTAATTCATGGCCCTGTTGAATATTTCCAGATAAAAGAGAAAATTTCACCAAGACTGCAAAGTTTCTTCTGGTCCTATGTCAACTTTTTCCACATTAATCATAGTCATAGATTTAAAATTGGAATGGACCTTTGAGTGCCTTGAGTACAATTCAAGAAATATAGAATGACCATTCTTAAAAGGTTTATTAATCTAGGTATCACTGAAGAAAGAGAACTTAACTGAAAGAGAGGAACTAATAAACTGAGGGTACATTAGTTTCCTTTGTTTGATATGTCTAACAGGCATTGGCCTAAATGGAACTTAGACTAAGTTGTGTTGTCACATTGGTACACAAGTAGCATTCACTCTATGACAACACAGGAAAGAAATAACATTCAGTGTTTTATCTTGGATGGAGCTTTGATCCTCTAAAAAGGAAAAAAAATTAAGAGTATGAAATTTATAACATTTTTAATTTATAAAGACATGAGTATTTCTTCCCAGTTTCACCAACAAAATCTTCAAAAGCAGATTCTGCTCTGTTGATGGAACTAATATATTAAATGATAAATAATTGCAGTGATTGTTTTGGCCTCTTTTGAAAATATCTACCCAGCAGAGGAAGACAGGTCAAATATAAAAATTTCAAGATGAATGAACTCCTAAGCTTCAGTCTTTCAATTGATTGGTATGTGAAGTGGTAATGTATTTCTCCCTATATTAATTATTCAAATATATCAATTTTAAAATTTTATTGTGTATATGTATCAAATGTGAAATTCATGTATATTAAAACATGAAATTGAAAACCTTAGAAACATTATTTATCCATTACCAAGTACCACAGAGCTACGTATCTTTGTATCTCTCCTCACAGCTATAATAGCTTCTAAAATGTAATTTTTTCCCTAAAAAAATCAATATCTTAGAGCATTTTAAAAGCCTAGCTGAGCATTATTCATCCTGTAGTTGTGTGGATTCATTTTTAGAAAAAACAAAAGCACATTAATTCAAGATAAAAGCTACATATTTTTATTGTCTTCTGTGACTTGATTCTGCTAGATTACTAAATAGATTTAACCTATTTAAGAGAATGAGCTAATGATAAAGTCATATTGAACTAGAGTTTCTGGATCATAAATCTTCTATAAAGATGGCTATGACTTTTTCTTTGGTAATGTATGTCTCCCAGAAATGTAGAATGGCAAAAAAAAGAGAATACAATAAAATAAATATTTTCCTCTTATTATAATGTGTTTTAGAGGAAAAAAAAACCACTTCTGAAGGGAAATAGGAAAATGGTTCTATTTATGCATGCCAGGTCTATAATTTATTGATGAGGTTTTTTTAAGCTCACATTGATGTGAATTATTGAGCTCATGTCTTTTCCTGTGTTGGTCAAAATAACAGGACTACTGGGGGGAGGAAGACTAATTATGAATAAATTATTCAGTTGTTTAATTGTAAAACAACAAAGCTTATTACATCAAAATAGGGATTATTCTAATGTCATTATATTTCTAGGAATTCTAGGATTCTACAACTAATAATTAGAAAAGAGATCTAAGTATAGGTTGTTTTAAAATTTAAATGATAAATATTAGGTTTTATTTTCCATGCTTATTTTTAAGGAAATAATGACTCATTTTTGTGAAGCTTAAAATGTTTACTCTAAATCATAATTAAATTATACTGGGATTTTAAATTCATTCTCTGATGCCCAAATATACTGAAATCAAATTAATTACATCAAGAATATTCCATTTAATAGCAAATTGGGTCATGACTCAAATCCTTTAATGGTGTTGGTTACAACTTTGATTATCCATGATATTAAAATTAATTTTTCTTTTCTTCCCTTTTGTCAAAGATTTACTAATAAGTAAAAATGAATTTTTTATTTTATAATAATCTTAGAAAATTGATCAGTATTTTCTGACATAATACATATTGGTTTATTTTACAATTTCAAAACCTATCAGTTGGTTTTATTTTCAGTTTATGAATGAAAATTATAGTTTTGTGCTTTGTTGTAGGTTTTGTAGATATTTTGTAAGGGACTCAAAACCAGATATCTTGACTAGCAAAGTTGTGGCTCTTATCTAAATAGCCTTGGTTTGTAAAGATATTTTGAATATAAATACAGCATTTTTCTTGTTTAGTTATTTCAGTCATGTCTTATTCTTCATGACTCCATTTGGGGTTTTCTTTGGCAAATATAGTGGAGTGCTTTGCTATTTCTTTCTTTAGTGCATTTTACAGATGAAGAAACTAAAGCTAACAGAATTAAGTCTCTTGCCCAGGATCACACAGCTAGTTAATGTTTGAGGTCACATTTGAAGTCAGATCTTTCTGAATCAATGTCCAGGACTCTATGTATTGCACCACTGATCTGTACATTGTTCTTCAGTGAAATGTATAGTAGAAACTAGGCTTGTCGTTGACTATTCATGCATATTAGAAGCAAGAAGGTGGCTAGTTAGAGGGAAAAAATAACGATCCTGCCCCCCATGCTTTTGTCCCTTTTGTTTTTATGGAAGATCAATAATTTGGAGATTAAGAAACTCATAGGCCCCAAACCAAGAATTCTTGAAAGATAGCCTCTAAAATAATGCTGACTAGAAGAAGTCTGGCAATTTGAAATTAAGCAGGAGTCCAACTAGGAATTTCTTACCCTAAGTTATAATATGATCTCTGAGTCACTGTCTTTTGTGAATAGGAAATCAAAGTGAAAAAGTACGCAAACCTGAAATCATTAGTTAGCTCTAGTAAACAATGTATTCTAAAAAGTTTGGTTCCTGCCAAACTGGAAAAGAACCACCTATTCCAGTCAAAATTAGGTGAAAGAAATGCCCTGTCTCCCCCAATAGCAATATGAAAAAGCTTAGAAAACTTTCAGCAAAATGACAAATGGTAGAGTGCTTTCTTCCTCTTACAGGGAACATAGCATCAGCTAAAGATTCTGGGTAAAGCCAGAAGCTGGCGCCAAGGAAAAGGTTCTATAACTTGTGTTCAGTAGAGACGTAAATGGTACCAACCATGAGACCAACAGACCATCATCAAACAACAAATACTAAATTCCAGCATAATGGCATATGTGCATGAGGTGCTGTTTCCATTTGCTTATGTAGGTTTTATGTGCCCATATAGGTCTGTCTAGAGGTAAATTCACTGAAAGCGAAGAGTAAATATCGCTAGAGTCTCCTCTTCCAAATCCTTTACTGAGAAAGATCTCTGTTCTTGCCAAAAAAGAGAAACGGGAGGTTAAGGGTCAGAGGTTGATTGCTATGTTCTCCTCGGAGAAAGAGAGCCTGAAGTTGATCTGAAGAGAGATTGGAATTATGTATCTTCTCTCTCAGGGATAGAAAGTAAAAGAACTCAGGATCTTTTCTCCCTGACTGTCACCAACTTGGCCCACTCCTCATGTAGACAGAGGGCCATGAGTAATCAATCTCCGCCAAAAAAGAGGATTCCAATCGATTGGACCTTTGAGTCAAGAATTTCACCATCCAAGAGCTAGGTTGAAAGAGAGTACCTCTGATAGAGACTGTACCCCTGATAAATATTGTGCCCCTGAGACCAATAGAGAGCAGACCCAGTAAAAACAATGCAATGACATTTTTAGAAGACATGTAGGTCCTTTTAGAGGCATGAATTTCACCTCCACATTTGTATTCTGGCCACAGATATTCCCTATGTATGTACCCCTATCACAGATGTAGAAGGAGAAGGGAAATCTAGTCTAAACCTCTCAGTTTCCTAATGAGAAAACTGAAGCTAAAAGATTGTCCAAGGTCAGCCTTGGACATATAAGTAAGTAGTAGGTAACAAAGGCAGGTATCTACATATTCCCTTCCACACTTCTTGTTTATTCTTCCTAAATTTGTGCCTTACTTTTATTGGGAAACGTGTTTTATTACTATTTTCCTTGCTAAATACTTTTGTTTTCCTTGTGACCTTTGCTCAAACCATCTGCATAGAAGTGACTAATGACCACAAATACTCTTTGATTTGAGAGATTTGCTAATATTTCATGGTTTTTTGCCCAGACTAAATTTCATTGTCATGCACATACAAGACCACAAAAATACCTTGTTTTTGGCACCTAAAGATATTCGAAAATGAAGTACTGCCAAAAAGAAGTCTCATAGAGTATTGAAAAGATGACCCATGGTTGTTCTCAGTACTAACAAGCCCAGATCCATAATGATATTTTTGTTGTGGAAATGCTCCCTCCACTGCTACAACTGCAGTGGATATCTTCACCAGAGGGACTTTGGCCTTGTGATGACTATTCTCTATAAACTTCTCCACAGCTGGAATAATTATAGGATTTGGCAAGAAGGGCCATGAATAGCACATTCAAGGTTTGAAATCCTCATTTGGAACAACCTAAAGAAGTCCAATATGCTGACAAAAATCTCAAACATCTCTGATAGAAAATTCAATAAGGTTGAAAGGAAAAGTGACCATTTTCCTCAGTCAATGTAATTTTGTCTGAGTCTAGATTATGGGTCATCACAGTTAGCAAACAGGTCCCTTATCACAGAAGCTGGATTATTCACAGCTACTCATGCAAGCAATGGCCATCTGGAGAATGTTCTAGCAGGGGAGTCAGCACAGGTGCAATGGAACAAATATTGGATTTGGAGTCCAAGAATCCAAATTTAAATCTCAGGGCTGTTGCTTAATTACTGTAATACCTTTGGAAAGTTATTTAATCTCTCTCGACCTCAATTTCTTCATATATAAAATGAGGGGTTTATTGATGTCCCTTTCAGCTCTAGAATTATGAACACTATTTAAATTATATTGAATTTATATAACTCTAAGAAATACAAGATGCTCACTGTCTTTCATCCAAACAAGAAGGAATTCTTTCTCCACTACTGACCAAGGGAATAGTAGTCTCTGATGGACTGCTTCATCTGCACTCAATGGCAACTGCTTCCTCAAGGAAGGCTCCACATGCCATCCCAGCAGTTCTATGGAGCCCAAATGAAGAATCCCAGAAGAGATATCCAGAAGTCACACTTTCCACTCCATAATTAACATCATATTCATACCCTTCAAATCCCATTAATTCTGAACTCCTATAAACATTTAAAGTGCTATATAAATACTATTATTGAAACTTACAGGCTAAGGTGAATATTCCTTGCTGCTGCCTCAAATTCATCCTAGGGAACCAATATGACTCTAGAACAATACTTCCACTTATATATCCTACTACCAAATGACTTCTTAATGCCTGTGACCAGCACCAAATTCTGCTATAACAACTACACTTGCTCTTCCATGTTGAATAATCCCTTCCATTCATTTTATGCTTCTCAATCTTATTCCTTGCAGTTCAGTGCCAATGGCAGACAATTACTTCGAACCACTGGAGTTGACAAGAGACTTTCACTATACCTGTAAACTCAACTGTCATCCTTGACTGCTCACACCCACTCACCTTACTTATCTATTCTATTGCCTAATCTCATCAGTTCCACCTCCATGACATCTCTAATATATATTCCCTTTTATTCATTCATACAGCAACTCCCCTTTTAGGTCCTCATCATCTCTCATTTGTACCATTGCAATTAACTTTCTAATTGGTCTCCCTCACATCTCTCCCCACTCCAATCTATCATCTATTCAGATGCTAAGCTGATTTTTCTAAAATGTAAGTCTACACTTGTGACCCTCCTTTTTGGCATTTAAAAATTCTTCACAACCTCTTCCTTCTACCATTACAATTATCTTATACTTTACTATATTCTACATAGTAAATGATTTAAATACATTGGCCCATTTGCTGGTTTTCTCACAAAAGACAATCAATCTATTAATTCAGTCCCTTTCCCTGACTGTATCCCCATGCCTGGAAGACTCTGCACACTTAATTTCCCAGGCTTTCTTCAAGATTCATCTCAAATTTTACAGAAGAAATTTCCTAGTCCTCCCATTCACACTTTCCCACCCTTAGAGCTGTTAATACCTGTCCCTTTCAAAGTACCTCCATCTAGTCCATGGTGATAGAAATATGAATTATATATATATGGATATATATATGCATACATACATACAATCTTGTTTGTACTCAGATATTTACGAGTTCTCTCCAAACACACGCTCCCCATCCTACCAATTACAATGTGAGTTCCTTGAGAGTAAGGAATGGGTTTTGTGTGGGGTTTTTTTTTAACCTTTCAATTTCCAGCACCTAGCGCATTACTTAGCACATAGTAGATATACAAATGTTGTTGCTGTTTCAAGAATATTAATTGCAAATAAGCAGGAAAGTCTGTAAAAAAAAGAAACAGATAACTCTAGAATCTAAGGACAGTGTCTTCAAGTGAACCAAGCCTGAGTCGGTCCATGGAGCCTCCAGGTAGACAAGGAGCTATTGTTCAAATAATAAGCCCACTGATCTTCCAGCTAAAACTCTTGTCATCCATATGCATTCTCCCTCTGTTCCTATTATGTTTCATACATACTACCCTACCAGAGCTACATCTTCTCCCACTTCTGTTTAAAGGGCAATGTCATAGTTGAAAAAAATCCTCAATTCCAAAGGCTATAGAGGTCATACCTAGTGCTTGATGGAATGGAAAACATGGACCAGAAAAGAGAATTTAGAAGGTAACCTACCACTCCTGTGCTCCAAAACTGGTAAAGATCTTCCATCAATGTCATCTCATCAAATCCATATCCTGGGAGCAGGGAGAGGGATTCCCCCTCTGGGTATGAATGGCATCTGTTATTCCATGGATCCCTCGTTGGTTAATGAAGATAATGGCACTCTCAGCACTGTTATGAATTTTTTATTTTTCTTTTGCTTCTGTCTTTGATACTGCTTGCCACTTTTAACTGTTCACAATTCAT